>NW_017536341.1:255857-256947 GCF_001853355.1 Bactrocera latifrons | reverse complement strand
CACCAAATTAAAATTTACGAGCTTAATTTTTAACTTATAATATAACTGCATAGCTTTTCGTTTAACAATATTTTTGGACTGATTTCTGATGATTCGATTTTAGCATCTCCAGTATCAATTTCCTTAGAGTTTCAAGGTACAAGTGTACAAAGTTTTATCAATTCAAAAAATACAAAATATTTACATATGTACATTCGGGTGATTCAAAAAAAAAAATTTTTTTTCGTTTGGTACTCTGAAAAATGGGTTCCTAGACACCTCTAAGGAAGCCTCTCCAAGAATGAGTTCTTAATTGTAACGGGAAGGTCATATAGAAAGTTTTATATCTCGCTTCCCACAACTTGAAAAAATGTCTTGTTCCTTAAATTTAGTAGGGAAATGAATGCTCTACAAAAACATTATTGCGTGTTAAGCGCAGATGGTAAGGACACACAATTGCATACATAATATCAAGAAATTTCTGAATATATAACTCACCATCCATTTGCATAAGCAACACACTGCACAACAGTAACTACAAACCTACCCTATGTGAAGTTTAGCAATTTAGAAGTTTTTGTGCAAATCCATATCCGTATATATGTATATGCATGTGTAACTCTTCACGGTGGCTATAATATTTTCCAGTTATTAACGCATAACAATGATAGGAAATGCTCATTTAAGTGACACATTATTAAAAATTAAAGTTTTGAAATCTATTAGCTTATGTACTCGTACAAATACACCTACACCCCTTATGTACCTCAATATAATACCTCAATTCACTTAGAGTTTTAATAGATAGAATACTTTTCATCCAAGGATTTTATTTGAAATCGGAGGTTCCGACATATGAGTAGCTCCTTGGAAAGAGAAGAATGTGTGCAGAATTTCAGAGCGATATTCCATAAACTGGGACTAGTTCGTATATATTTATATAGATGGACATGGCTAAATCAACTCAGCTCATCATGATGATCATTTACATATATCCATAGTTATATGTACAATATATATTTTATAGGATCATCAATGTTTAATACGGGAACTTACGAACTCCATATCAAACATAATATTGGGTGTTCGAAAAAGTCTTTTCGTATATATA
>NW_017536341.1:231638-255707 GCF_001853355.1 Bactrocera latifrons | reverse complement strand
TATATTCACTCATTTTTGAACAGCTGGAACTTTTTTTCAACTTCTCCAATTCTTTTTTTTTTTAATGAACAGAATTAATCTCACCTTTCCAACACTATATGGTATGGCACAATGGTTGGTAGCACAGGAGATGTACGACTGCAACGACATCTATTGACAAAGTACGAAAATACTTACAATATGTATATTGGGTAGTCGCAAAAGTTGTGGTAATCCATTATTTGATTTTCACCGATACCAATTGTTGGCAGCTAACTACAGTATGTACCAGGTCACACGTTCCCTTCACTTTGATAAAATATCTTAAATACTGACCGATAACATAAAATTCACTAAAATGACGATAATTATTACATAAAGTTAGATATAAGCAAACAATAGAAATTTTGAATCGCATTTAACCATTTTAGAAGCGAGGCAAATTAATACCTAAAAATAGGTTCACTTTATTTCGCCATTATCTTGAAGAATAGAGTATAAAGCGAGCCATAGGTTCGGAGCTTCTCATATTCAGCACTACTTCTGCTAAGTTTAGTTTAAACATTTTCATATATGCTTGCTTTATCTTGCTTTAAAGGCGAAAAAACTGAAGGAAATTAAAGCGGCATGATTGTAGTTTGATTATGTACGAAATTTTATTCGTACTCGTCCAGTAATTTGTGAGTTTGTGAATTTAACTAAGGGTGGAAAGGGATATGGCTATTGTCCATATAGCGATTTTTTAGTACTTATAAAAATAACATTCGAAAGAAGGGTGGGTCTGGATTTTACTGAATTGCGACTCTTTTTTACAGTGTGTCATGAAATATAAAAAAATAAATTTCGTTTATAAACACATACATACATACATATGCATATCATACTAGGCGCTCGCGTGGGATTGTCATCGTATCTTTATTGCATTTTGCAACTCATCTCAAATTACGATTAAACGTTTTCTCGTTTTCTGAAGCTATTTCGATATAATATGTATGTATAGTATGTAAACAAAAATTATTTCACCTTGGCAGTAGCTACATGTGTGATGTTATTTCGAACACACTTGAATTTTGAACACATTCTTATGATTTGAAATATAATTTTCTTAAATATGAACTGTTTCCACTTTTAGCATAAAATGCAGACATTGTGTGTGTCCCTTGGTGCTAAGCTACCTCCCCACCATTTTTTACCGATCAATCAATCTGTTCAGCCATTCTTCAGTTTTAAATTGTAGACTAACACGACTTTCTTTTATACTTATAGATTTCAAAATTTCGCAAATTTACACTAATGAAGGTTTTGCACTGATGTAAGAATGTCTCTAGCAGAATAATGGCAAAAAGTGGTCGAACAAAATGGTACAATTTGTTTATTTATTTACTATAAATATAAAAAAATAAGTTGGAGTTAGTTAAGAAATACAAAAAGGCTTTTTTTATGGGGTCTATGGGAATAATTGGTCCGATTCAACCCATTTTTGACATACAGACATACCATTATAAGAGATGTAAGCCCTTAATTTCGGTTATAAGTATATATCATACATTGACCGATTTTCGATCAAAAGTTACGGGTTCAAAATACCTAGAGGTATTTATTGGTTTTAAATAATTTTTGGTCATAAGGTGACACAGACTGAATACATATTTCCTGCAAAGTTGTATATAGTTGCTTCTTTTTGTACTGAAAACTAAACGAATCAAGTGGAATTAAAAATTGCGCTATATGGGGAAGTTGTTGTCTGATTTCGTCCATTTTCACAATGTGACATAAGAATGTAGAAATAAGGCTTTTTGTCAAAATCGGTTTGTCGGGTCCCGAGATATGGGATTTACCCACAAAGTGGGCATATTTGGTTGTTGTAGCTTAAGTGGTTTAGGAGATATGTACATTAACATTGTTAGCGGGTGAATCCACACTCACCTTTTCATTTTGCTCATTAGTTCCCCTTTCTACTGCGATCCTCTGTACTAAATTTCAGCTTCATATCTTAATTTATTGCTTAGTTATGGCACTTTATATATTTTCCATTAATGGCGATTTGGTCCGATTACGCCCATTCATGAACTAGTCATTTTTTGTACTAAGGAAGCACATACCATGTTTCATTGGGATATTTAAAGTTTTACTCACGTTACAGCTTTCACGGACGGACCGTGTTCAACCGAATTTAAATTTTTCTCGTCATTCTGTTTGATATCGTGAAAACAGAATTTTTCTATCATCCACAGATATTCTGTAACCTGCGGCTTTAGATTTTACAATACTACTGTGATCACATTGAAAGGGAAATTAATTTGAATTAATTTATACTCGCGTGTTTTTCGAATCTGTCAATTTTTTCCTGTAAGTTGGTAGTACTGTTAGTGACATCTATGCTAAATTTAACGTAAAAATATTCAATAGTACTTGAGATATGCGTCGTTTTGTGAGGCTGTAAAAATTAATTCACGATTTTAACTATGTTTGAATTTATTGTATAAAAAGTGCGATAATGCACCTTCTCATACTGCATTGGTTATTCGTGATCATTTCGCCACATTTTCCACTAATATTGTGCGGTAGCTACCGCACTTGTCTGATTTACTTTCGTGTAACTTCTGGCTATTCAGCAAATTCACATGACCACTCCGTGGAGTGGCCAGTATGTCAGACACTCTCTCCGGGACAAAAAACGTTACCAGTGAACCTCTAATTGATCCCAAAAAGGTATTACTACCACTTTTCTCTTAAAATTCACTTTCAAGACTCCCATTTGGACTTTTTCTCCGAAAATTAGGAGCCTTAAGTGACGAACATAGGGGACGGTTCCACCCAGACATTTCTACTGTAGAGAAACGGTCCTAGGGCAAGTGGAGTGCCAGTTTGCTTCCCGATTACTGCTGGACCTTGTGAAGGGATTTTCCAAAACCAAAATATCACCGAAAAATATCGACAGTAACGTTTTAAGATACTCTTTGGTTATTAAAATAATTTAACAATATTATCTATCAATCGCTGTTTTTTTAAACAAAAATCCTCATAGCAAAAAAATTATAGGTGATAGAAGAAATCTGCAGCACTTCTCTGCATTTATGGCAATTTTTACATAATAAACACTTTGTTCTGTTTATGTCACAAAAAACAAGTGGATTTTTTTACCAGTGTAATCTGTAGTAACTGGTCGCAAGAGTATAAAAATACACGTACATACATACATATGTATATGGTACCTACTTTATTCCTTATATGTCGATGTTATTTGTACTGCGAATATCCACAGTTCCTTTTTGTTAAATAAGTGGCGTTTTCTTCAAATGTTTAGAATATATAATATATTTGTTGTTATTGTTAAATCAATGATTTTGGGATGGCGATTTTTTGATGCGTGTGATTATTTATTTATTTATTTATAAAAACGTGAAACAATAATACAATTACTTTTCCACGAAAAAAGGAGCACTGGCTGCCAGGACCTTCGGCTCGCTGATGTAAATATAAAATGTATAGTTATTGCTTAATTAAGTCTTAGGTGTAAAGTTAATAAAATGTTCTGCAGCTAATAGAAAAGTTTTAAGAACAAAATAAATAATAAGTAATGGGAAGTTTATAAGCGTGTGATTAAAAGTATTTTATATAAATGTAAGTATATGCATACATGTAAAAGCACAGTAATGATTTGTTCGAATGCTAGTTTCGATTAACTTTCTTGATCCGTGTTTTTCAAACAATATTGCTTTGGCATGAAATACGAAAAGTGCACTTTTGTGTTGATTAAAATAATTATTTTGTTTTTAGTTAGCATATGGTGGTACCAAAAATTATTTAGCCTAACAAAAACGAAAAAGTAAGAAAATGGCAAATAATTACTCTACAGAGTCTCTATTAACGTCAACACACTTGTCCTACCAATTCTTCAACTTCGTTACTGAAAAATATGACGATCTTCAAAGTAGGTCTCAGTTGCGGTAATAACTTCTTCAATCAAGTCATGTTTATATCACCTTTCCACCTTTTCCGGGCTGTGCACTGTTTTGACTGGTTTTTTCGGATTCGGCTTTCACAGCGTTAAACACTGTTGTGAAGTGGTCTCACGGTTGCACTTGCTGTTGAGTGAAAAAACGCAGCCAAACAAAGATCGCGCTGACAGCTTTCTCATGATCATTAATTCATGCCCGATTGACTAAACTCCCATTATGATATTAAGTAATTTTTTTTCGTTAACTTCCGTGGACGCCGGTTTTCCAGGCACCTAGGAATGGCTCGTTAAAAATCGACGTACCATCTCATTAAAACTCGCTAAATATATTATTGACAGTCGAAATAGTAGTCACCGTAAACGGAATCTAAACATACATACATATGTGATTTCCCTTCCCAAAAAATATCCAGTATTGAATCTGAGCACAATATTGCGCTTTTTTTTATATTTTAAAGTCCGTGGACACGGTCTTCTCTACATGCGATCAAATCAAAAATACGAATCCAGCCAGCTGAAAATTTGGCAGTAATCGTCTAAAAGTTGAGGATATCATTAATTATGATAACAATATAAAGGAATATTTAAATTGGCAATCTACATTTTATATTGACTTCGTAAATCACTCACGAGGTACATATGTATGTACATAAATACGTATGCTGAAACAACATTTTCATAAATACTGTATCACTTAAAGTACATAATATGTAAAATATGTACATATAAACATTCATATGTATATGTACATACATGTACTATGTCTAATATTCTGTTTAATAGCCCTAACAGACGAGCAAAATTAATTCGCATTAAGCAGCGTTAATGTGCATAGAAAGTTAATGGTGATTTGAATGCATTTAGTGAAATTTAGTGGGATTTGTGCATTTAGTGAAATAAAAATGAATAAGGAAAATTATTAATATGAATTTTGTTATTTTTGGAAAATCAATATAAATTTAACGAAAAAATTTAAATTCTTATTAACCATGTTCACAGATAATAGAGTGAAATTAAAAGTAATAATTGATTGTAATGCGAAAGAAGTGTGCGAAAAAGTTAAGAATATTGGCAAAATGGATAGCAAACTGTGCGTGGTTTATTTTCTGCCACCTAAAAGTATTAATAATTGTTTTTGTTAATATATTTACACATAATTTAATTAGCAATATAAAACTGCTTACCTCTGATGCTGTAAAAGCAAATACACGAAATTCTAGCAAATTAGCGCTGTCGTCTGTCAGGGCTATAACATTCATCGAATATAATTGCAAAATCGACTTCAAAAACCCAGATAGTAGTACTTGTAAGAAAACACAAACTTAAGCGTTACCTTTTAAATATTGCATTGTTGTGTTCAAGAATATTTGTAAGCTGGCACTCATCTCAAATTATGATTAAACTTTTTCATGTTCAGTAACATATATATACTATACATATGTAAACAAAAATCATTTGGCACAGGTGATCACAATAGAAAGGGAAAATTGTGGATGAAACATTTTGAAAAGAAGAGCGTGGCCCCGTTCTCTAATATGTTTAATGTGTATATCGTATATCTCCTAAGCAACTAAAACTACAACCAAATTTTCTAGGCTCCTACCGACATTGTGAAATTTGATGAAATAAAAAGATAACCCCGCTTACTCCCTTATCATTCATAACAATTTTATTTTATTGAGTTATAAAATTCATAAGAAATAAAAAAAATTCCCAAAAATAATCAAATTTTACTGTTAATATCTTTTAAACGATTGGGTTTACGAAAAAATCGTACAGACTTTTTTTAGAGCATTAAATTTCCTACAAAACAAAGGAACAAGAAATTTTTTCAAGTAGTTGGAAGCGAGATATAAAGTTTTCTATATGGTAATAAGAAAAAATAGAAAATTGTAAATAGGAGGACCTTCTACGCGGTAACTCAGAAAACGCGGGTCGTAGTGGACGACCAAAGTTACTGACAATAGGAAAAAATCGTAAAATATTACAGGAAAATAGTAAAAATCCACAATTATCACCCCAAAAATTAACGATGAATTTAGAGCAGTGTTTCGCACCAAAATGTCAGATGAAATCTTAATAGATGCTTAGAAAACACACGGCCATGTTCCAAGAAAAAAAAAACACTTATATCAGTTATAAATAAACAAAATAGATTATCGTTCGCTAATACCTATAAAAATATAAAACAAATATAACATATTTGGATCAGATGGTCGTAATATGGTCTGGCGGAGACCAAATGAAGAATTGATTATCATAAAAGTCAAAGCCAATATTAAGACTTCGGTGGTAGCGTCATGGTGTGAGGCTATATGTCAGCTCAGGAAAGAATATTGTTTTTATAGACGAGTCAATGAATAAGGCTCTTTATTTATTCATTCTTAAGGAAAGTTTATATTCCAGAGCTAAAAAACTAGACATGTTGAAAAATGAGTTTTTATTTCAACACGAGAATGACCCGAAACATAAAGCCACGACGTTGAAATGTGGATTCACTTCTACAAAAAACATCTGCCAAAACCGCAATAATAGTCCGAAATCAAATTGAAAATCTTTGTGCCTATCTAGAAAAAAAAGTTCGGAGTCACCAAATTTCATCAAAAAGTGTGCTCAAAAGAGTTTTGAAAGAGGAATGGGGCAAGATACGCCCCGACTTTTGCCGAATGTTTATAAAATAAATACCAAGAGGTTTGAAAGCTGTGTGTAAAAATTACTTTCATATGCAATATTAAATAATTTTTCCTTTTTTTCCAAATGACTACTACACAAAAGCAAAATACTTTTGTGATGTAAAAATTCTGAATATTTTTCGGTTTCTTTAAGTTTTTGATGAAAATTTAAATAGTGTTTAAGTTTTTATAATGAATTATTGAAGTACATATAAACTATTAATTTATTAAATTTATTAAAAAGTATATTACACACATGAAATGCCACATGAAAAATGCTTTTGTGATTCACTGTACATATGTATGGGTACGGATTTTAAAGGTGTGATATTTGCTTCAAATATAGTCATGTTGTAGTCAATGGCGTAGCTACCATAGGTGATACCCGGGGCGGATTTTGAAGGTGTCACCCCAAAACTCAATCAAAACTTTTAAAATAAAAAAAGTAATAATCATTTACATTTTATTAAAACACGAGTATTACAAATATTAGTATATTATGTGAAATAATTAAAATTTCTTCCTTCTAGCTTTGACACTTGCAAACTCCGAAATCACATCTTCAAAATTTATATTTTGTGTTGCTTCATGTTCTATCGTTGAAATACCAAGATTGTTTAATCTGGTTTTAGTCATTGTAGACCGCAAGTAATTTTTAATTAATTTTAATTTGCTGAAACTTCTCTCACATGAAGCGACTGATGCACATATTGTCATAAATAACTTTAGTGCGACCGTTAGATTCGGAAGAGATGCTGTAAAATCCCATTCCACAATGAATTTCAAATAGTCCAGCGTCAGACAGTTCTCAATATTGGTATTTCTAAAAGTAGTTCTGTTTCTGATACTTCATCGTAAAGGTTGGTAAATTTTGATATAGCACATTTTAACCGTTCAGTGTTTGCCAAAAGAAAGGTCTTTGACTGCACAACCTCAAACAATGAAGCTACGTCTTCTGTCAAGACATTCTAACATGTCTTTTTGAAGTTCTGCTCTAAGTGTAAGACCAGTATCGGTAGCTAACTCATCGGGCATGCCTTTCTTGCGACGAATTCGTCGTTCCACCTTCCGATTTTTCTACAGCAAAATCTATTGCCTCTTCTGCTAGATGCAACCGTTTCTCTCCAATGATTATTTCATCAACACATAAACCTTTACTTTGCAATGCAATCTGAGTATTGTTCACTTCCCTTAGCACATCATTCCAAAAGAAAAAAAAAAACAAAGAAATGAGAAATTGCACACAGCAGAGATAAGATTTTGTGCAGAACCTCTAGTTTCTAAATTTATGTCTTGGTCACATAGTTCCTCAATTGCAGATATTATATATTAATTTATTATATTATCCCATCAAAATTTTCTGCCAATACGTTTACTGCACCATAATGAGCACTCCAGCGCGTTGTCGAAAGTCTTTTAACAGATGCTTTGCAGTGATTGCGGAGCACTTAGCAGCGGTTTGTGGAAGTTGAAAAAAAGTTAAAAATTGTCTCCACTGCTCCGAAAAAAGTAACACAAGTCACATTTTGTGCAAACGAATGTTGGCCGCATAAATTAATTGAATGATCTATACAACCAATAAAATGCTTTATTGTTTTTTTCTTTTACAATAGCTTGCACTCCCCCGTATACACCACTCATAATAACTGCAGCATTATCATAGCCTTGAGAACGACACATCATAATATCTAAGCCATCGTTTTCAAGCTTCTTTAGTATTTCAACACTTAAATCAGCTGCTTTTTTCCCATGTAAGGGAAGAAATTCTAAGAATACTTCTTTGACTCCTACTTTTCTATTATTAATTTTTACATAACGTATTACTTCAGACATTTGATCGACATGTGAAACGTCAGGTTTGCTATCAAACATGATTCCGAAATATGTGGCCGATTTAATTTCGTTGACAAGCTGACATTTTACGTGATTGGTTAAAACATTTATGAACTCATTTTGTGTTTCTGGCGATAAATATGTTACTTTAGGTGATTTTTCCTGCTCCAAATATAATATACTTCTAAGAAATTACCTATATTGGAAGACCCTTGGATTTCATCATGTCCACGAAACGCTAGATTTTGTTTAGCCAAAAACAAAGTTATGTCAAATAATCTAGATAAAAGATTTTTCCACTTCTGTTTTTCCGTATTCATTAATTGTAAGGTTGCGTCATCTATTGTGGTGTGAGATTTTAATCTCATTTCCAATGTTTTCCACTTTTCGAAATTTGCTAAATGTTCACATGAAGTTTCATGGTCCAATACTTTAGGATTTAGTTTCCATCACTTCTGAAATCCAGTTGTAAATGTTCTTTGTATGTTACTGACAGCAAATAAATGACAGCAAAAACATTACAGGTTATTTGATATAGGAGAAAATACCATCCATGATCGTAGAATTTTTTCACCACTAGGCATCTCTTTATAAAACCATTCCTGTGAAAAATGGCGAGAATCACCTTTAATCTTTGAATCATGACGAGATACAGTAGAAAACGGTCCTTCTTTGTTCTGGAAATGTTCACTGCCCTTTTTTACTATGTCAATGCGAACATTATTGGGAACCGGTATACTCCAATGTGAAACATCTCTCAAGTATTGCACTTGATCGGTCGTCTTCATTGATTCTATATTATCGATGTTGCTATCTGAATGTGATTCTTTAAGATGTGAATCATTACTTTCATCAGCAGGAGACTCAGGTACTTTACTTGAACTTTGGCCGCTATCTGCTTTTGTGATATATTTGAAAAGAGATCCAGACATGCTCTGAATTTCATCCATTTTAACCTTTTTGGCTTTTCTCTGCTGAAACCCGCTTTGTCTTTTCGAAGTATGAATTCCCTGCGGAATATTTCGTTCTGGGAAATTGTAGCAGTAAGTAAACACCTACACGGAGAAAACAGCGGTGAAATTAAAAAATTTTACAACATATTAAACAATTATATTCATAACATCAAAAAGTACTGACTGGATTTAATTTATTACCATTTGATTACGAGAATTTAAAAAGTATAAAAAGAAGTTCTATGAACTGTAATACAATAAGTGCTATGTCAGCATTGAAATTTTTACTAACCAATATAGTATAGGTAATATTAATTTTTAGTCGATTCTAATAACATTAGGTTGTCAAAAAATTCTTGCGGTTTTTTTATTGAATTTTCAATTGTTCATAAAATTTTTTTGATGATTCATGCCCAGCTCTTGACCGATGCTACGGCTGCTACTATGCCGGTCTCTTTCGACCAATTCAGCGATTTATCGCAATTTTCGACGCTGGCCTTCCAGAGCGTGGCGCATCTTCGACCACCTCTACACCAGAACGAAAACGTTGAAACCATCGTTGTGCGGTGGAAATGGAAACTGTATCGGGTTCATATACTGTACAAATTTTATTGGTGGCTTGAGATGCATTTTTGCCTTTATCGTAGTAGTACTGAAAATATGCCGTATTTTCTCTTTATTTTGCTCCATGTTTGCGACGATATAACTCACAAACGACAATCAATCAAACACGTGTTAGCGCGTGAAATGAGCTTTCCAAAAAGGTATAGCATGACCCGATGCGACGAATAAAACTAGAACTACGCGCTCTCAGCGCCAACTAGCGAAAAAACCACAAGACTTTTTTGACAACCTAATAACTACACAATTTATAAATAATTGCTATTCTCTTTACAAATATTACAAATACTATCTGTAAGAATACTTATACTAATTTTTAATATATGTATAGTAAAAAATACATTCTTGTTTGTCTAAATATTTTTATTTTCTGAAATATAAAGATTGATATATATTCTAGTGAAAAGAATAATATACAAACTCGAAATTTTACTATAAGGTTTGAAAAATTACTTTGAGTATAGCACATGTTATATAATATATTCTAACATTTTTATAAACAATACTGTAATTTTTTTTGTAATGTCGATTTCTAGTATAATAATGTTCGATAGATGGCCGAATTGGAAAAATCTCTCAAAACTAAATTGTTATAAAATAATTTTATAAGTCAATCTAGCAATGTCCGTGGTACTCCATATTCCCTTGCGGTGCATATGTACTTACAAGGTCTGTCGCAAAAGAAACAGGACTGTTAAAAAAACAACAAAAAATTTATAGTTTTCAAAAGGGATATTTTTTTTATTCCAAGTATGTAGTTTCCTTGTGCTTCGATACAGCGTTTAGCCCGGTCAATTAGCATTTCAAATGAGTGTTTAAGGTCATTTTTCGGAATGCTCTTGAGAATATCGGTCGTCGCCTTTTGGATAGCTGAAATGTCCTTAGACACTAGTTTCATGAGCAAAGTTTTCCAAATACGTAAAAATCACAAGGTGCCAGATCAGGTGAGTAGGGTGAGTGATTAATGGTTAATATGGAGTTTTTTTTGTCAAAAATCAGTGACAAGCGTCGACCGATGACACGGTGCATTATCGGGCAACATGCCCCAGGACCCTGCCTCACGGTATTGTGGTCGAGCACGACGAATGCGTGACAAAAGGCGCTTCTTCGTCCCACCTGACCCACCTGACCTGATATTTCGCAAAAATTTTAAGACAATTGGATAACTACAGTCGATGTTATCGACCAAAAAGTGACAGCAGCTTTTGGTCATCGGTCGTAAAATGCATATAAATGCATATAAAGACAACGCTGATTTGTTTTTACAATTTCGAGGGTATTACACCGAGAGTTCGTCCCACCTGACCAAACGATTAATGCTGCGTTTTACCTAACACCAAGGTTACGACCGATGACCAAAAGCTGCTGTCACTTTTTGGTCGATAACATCGACTGTAGTTATCCAATTGTCTTAAAATTTTTGCGAAATATCAACAAGAGATTATACTTTTTAATTCATATTCTGACCAATAACTGGCGCCACCAGAAACAGTTATATTTAAAAAGTTCTGTTTCTTAGACCTTATATGTCAACGGTAGTGATAGGTCAACCTCCAAACACCGTAAGAGAATTGTTTTGGAATGTTGAGCAATATCTTGTTCTACATTTTTATTTATCTACTCACATGCTGTGTCCGTAGCATACGCATAATAAAATAAAAACAAATATCAAAATACGCTTCGGTATGCTTCCACAAGAAATTTTTATCAAACTACACCGATGACGTATGTCTTTAAGCTGTATTTAAATTTTTACTATTCGCTGTTAGTAATTTTTACTATACAAGAATATAAATTTTCGTAGAAGAGGTTTTGAATACTTGTTACACAAAATACTAATGATTGTAATGATATTCTATTATTATTTAAAATGCAGATAAATGCACAATTTGCTATTCAGTTTTTAATTTTTATAAACTGGTTAGTAATTTTTCGAAACCTTAGTTATTATAATTTATTTAACCGATGAATTAAATTTTCGTTTAGCCTTAGTAATTATTCTTAAATTTAATCCTGTTTTGAGATTACTTGCTAAATATAGTAATTTTTCTCGAATATTATAATAAATTTTACTATATTTTTTTCTCCGTGTACAAGTTACGTAACTAGCTTTGTGAAATACATTTTTATATAAATTAACAATTCTTCATCTGGGTGTAAATATGTATTTCAGTAGGTGTGACTAGAAAATAATAGCAAAAATATTTTACTTACCTTGTTTATTTTCTTCAAGAATCGACAATTAACTCGGTTTTATACAAAAATTGTTGTTTTTAATATTTAATAATTAACAAACACTTTCCACTAAATTTTCACACGTTCACGTAAAAGAATATTGAAATAAATGCGGTCGGAAACAAAAGAAATTGCCCAATCCACAATACAAGCGACGAGCTCTATATAAAGGGAATCCGCTGACTAGCGTTGGTTGTGCGTGAACGGCGTATTAAATTTTGGGGAATCCCTGATCGATTGACAGTGTGCACATTGTTTTGTTTTTAAATATCAATTTATTATGCTCGTGGTACGTTTTTATAGTTACCTAGATTATTTAATTAGTGGCGGTTATGCTCTTTGCCACAGATTTACGATTTTTTATAGGTAGAATTGATTGTCATAGTCGGGCTCGGGTGTCACCGCCCCTGCCCCTGCCGCCTTCCCCTAGCTACGCCACTGGTTGTAGTCCTTTTTCTCCCATTTTGATACCATGACATAACAATTTCAGAGTATTGTTATGCGCAAAATTTCATTGAAATTGTTGGAGTAGTTAGTAGTAAGATTTCACTTAAATATGGATAGAAACTTTGCTCCAGTCGTAGAATGCGGTTTTTGCCGTTCCCGTTTTTTGGTTGTGTAATTAATTTTCTAATAATTATAATTAATGCTTAATAAGCGAAAAATGTCATGTGCCATTTTTAAAATAATATACAACACGAGAACTCGTCAAATACATAAGATTTAAGAAGGGGTAATCCGGATTAAGAGCAAAGCATCCCTATCACTGTCCGTTGGTATAATTTTAAATAATGAAAACTTTGTGAATATAGGATGTTCATATGTATACAGCCGAATATATGAATATACTATACATTATATGCGGTGTTGACGACAACAATGACAAGGAACCTTTCATTGGTATAACAGGGATGATCGAAGTGAGGCCTAAGCACTATCTTTTCTTTTTTTACAAAAAAAGTAAAATAAAAAAACTCAAAACCATAAAGAGTGCATTTGAGTTGCATTTTGTTATTGGTTGGAAATACCTCGATGCGCATACAAATATCCTTTTTCCCTATTAAAGCGGATTACAAACAAACAATTGTGACACAATAGAGCACATGGCAATATAAACGTCTAATTGCTGAACTATTAGTTTAGCAATCTGAACAATCAACATCCCCTTATAAAAGAATCAAAAGTATTTACACTTATGAGTCGGTTCACACACGAGGACTTTTGTTGCCACAACTCAGAGTTTTTAGATGAGAGGCGACAAGGAAAGTCTTGTGTTCTTGTTTGTAATAGTTTAACTTTAAAAGTCTTCACACGGTTGCAATTAATTTCTTTCTTAAATGGAAATTTTCACTATGATACAAAATTTGAATTTAATCTATGCTTAGTTTTGAAAATGATTCATGCAAATATTTGTCAATGGTAAAACGAATTAATTTTCAAAATCTACTTCGAAAACAGATATTTTTGGCTTATTTGGATTTATTTATAGACATGGTGAAAGTTAAACCAATGGGGAACTGTAGGCTTCTGAAAATTGCTATACTAGAATAGGACCATTTCTCCATTAGACTTTCCAGTCAAACAAAAATTCAAAAATATATACATATATCCGATGATATTTTAAAATATGTTTTTTCCATTAGCACCATCGCAAAGTTTATCGTTAGTATCTAAATCTTGCTTTCTTCTGTGCAATGCTTAGATTGATTGTTAAAGTTTGACTTTTTCTCGGCATTTGACATTTTACTCAAGTTAATAATAATTATTATTATATTTTATTCTTTGCTGAAAACAAGCTTGCTCTTAGAAACATTTTTTTAATTATGAATTGTTTTGACTTCTAAAATTATTGAGATATTACTATCAGGTGTTTTAAGTTGGAACAAACTAGACACGGTGTGCTGAATTTTACTAAGATAGGGTCAGTAATTGAAGAGCTTACCCCGAACGAACAACGTGCCGCGTAATTTTATACCTATTATATATTCACAATATAGATTAGTAATTGAAAAATATATTTTTGTAACGTGTAAAAATGCGTGAAGTGTACAATAATATTAAATTGAATGCTAAATCACTACCGCGTTCAACACTATGTAGGATTTAATTACATTTACACACATACATATCGCGCATAAAACATTCATATTGTAATGTGTGCTCATATGAGCTTAATCCACATCCCCGCATGTCCATATACGCACTCACACCATTATCAAAAGCTTTCATCATACCACATGTACTCGAAATACGCGCGAGCGAGTCATCCAAATTGTGGCATCTTAAAAATCTATTTCAATAGCAAGAAACTGAGTTGATACTGCATTTGGTAACGTACTGTGAAATTCAGCATGCAAACATACAAAGATACGCTGAACTGGAACATACACATAAATATACAAATATTAAATAATTTTTAAACTTTTTGAATCAGTGATATACTTTAAAAGTAAATGAGCAAGTCAAAACCTTAACTTCGGTTACACCCAAGCTATAATACCCTTCACAATTACGAAAGATTCGTGGAGACAAAAGGACGTATGACAATTTTCATATCGGTGTCTTAAAAATTGAAGTAGTTCGCATATATATGCTTAGACAGACTGGTATAGCTAAATTGACTCAGCTCTTTACGCTGATCATTTTTGAATATAAGTATTTTGTAAGGTATTCGTCGTTTGGGTGTTACAAACTTCGTGGCAAACTTATGAGTTTAAAAACAGATCATAGGAACAAATTTGTGTGCAGATTTCGCTCATATTTAAACCATTGTGGGTGCTTATAAGAAATGACTTCTGGAGAATTATAAATTTATAATTTTATGCCGGTTAACCTCACATTCACTTATCGACTTCTCTTAGTAATTTATGTACCCGAACTAACATTGTTATTATTTTTCTTATAGAATATAAAGTTTTGAGCAAAGTACAGTTGTACATGCTAATACAAGTACTACTTTAGCCTTGCAGGTAATAATAACCATACCGATTATTGTAATAATAACATTTCTCCATACATCCAAACTCGCTTTGTATCCCGTTGAATTTGTCATATTTCTATAAAAACAAAATATTCGATTAGGTAGTTTTAAAATTAAATAGCTCCTTGTTTGTAGTTTAAATTATTTTTCCAGATACTGCTAAAGGCAATGCTACTCCCACAGAAATAAAAATATTCCAACAAATCGGAAGTCTCATGAGCGATTGCAACGCTAATTGGGCACGCATTGCGAAAAGGTACTCTTTAATTAGAAAAAATATGGGCAAGCAAATTTGGAATCATTATACAACGGTTTCATAATACTAACACACGCATACACAGTTTTATATATGTCTGGTTGTATACATGTTTGCTCTTTTAGACAATATATATTGAGTAGAAATATTGCAGTACACTGCATGACAATTATTTTGAGCTTATAGTCACGTGTCTTTTTTGCTATCGGCAAAATTGCAAAAAAAGTATAACCACAAGTTTCGACCACAATCTCCCAGTCTCACGCACAATGAGGCATGTTCTATACTCATTATTTGTATTAGTAAATGTAAAGTAAACATTTCTCGTTAATTAAGACATACCTTGCCAACTGCGATAAGTACTCGTTATGTCGAAAGTGGAATAAGTTCTCACTTCAATTAGTTCTCGATATGCAAATCTAGACTATGCAGAACCACTTAGTAACTTCAGTTTTTCGTCAACTGGGAGGGTTTGGAATCAAATTACAACTCTTGTGCTTGGGCCAAAAGTTTTTAAGCTTACTGAGTGCCACAAATAAAACTAATAAGAACTCTTGTTTGCCATTTTGAACATACTGAATAGAGATCATCATAGATATTAATAGTAGTTTTTTATATTTTGTAAGCAACTCAAACACGAATAAATTGAAAATAAATCAATTTCACATAAATTTCGTAAATATTGTGAAACAAACTCAGCATATATTTTTATTTTTATTGGTAATTATGCTTTTTGACTATGTTATCGATAAGTTAATACTTGTTATCGATATGTTTATTTTCATTTATGTGTAAATAAATCTCTAAATACTGAAATGTGAGAGCTATTTAATCCTGCTCGTTTTTAATTGAGCGATTTTTGTGACTGTCACGTTCTGAATTGTAAAATCTTTTCAAGTCTCAAAAATTTTCTCGAATTTAAAATCTCAATTTTAGAGACTCGTGACTGCAGCACAGTACAAAATCTCTCGGTTAGAATAAAAACCTACTATGTGGAATGTTCTCAAAATAGTGGTCTCAAAGAGACACTACCACTTTGATGCAAAGCAAAAAAGTTATGTATTGTATATCTACAAATGCAACGGTAAAGAACTCCTTCGCTGAATCAACGCAACACAATTAATATTGGGTAGTCTTTTCGTATTTCTAATCAAACTTCTACTTTTTTTATATTTATAATCAATTTTAATCATTCAAATATCTACCATTTTGATCGACCACTTTTTGCCATTTTTCCGCTAGAGACATTATTCCATCAGTGTAAAATTTTCTGGTTTCTCGGCGGAAAACTTCAACAGATAATTTTCACAGCCTTCTTTTGAGGTCAACTTTACTCCATTAAGATTAACCGAAACAACTAGTAGTCCGATGGTTCAAGGTAAGGGCTGCATCAAAAATTCCCAGCGAAACTCTCCCAGTTTTGTCAAGTGTGGTCTAGCGTTGTCCTGATGGAAGACGAAGCCCCTTCTGTTGATCAGTTCTGGCCCTTTTTTCGATTGCTTGCTTCAATCTCATCAGTTGTTGACAGTAAAATGTAGAATAAATCGTTCGACCAGGTTGGTACAGCTCATAGTTGATGATTCTTTTCCAATCCAATCAAACACTCAGCAAAACCTTTTCGAGGCGTCAATCCTCGCTTTGAGTTTCACCACGCTTGGTACCCAAACATCGTTCGTTTTGTAGCCAGCATTTTTGAAATGCATCATAACCGTTTGATGATGAATGCTAAGTTCCTTAGTGATATCATGGCTGCTTATGTGACGGTCCTGGTGAATATTTTCCATAATTTCATCGACTTTTCAACGAAGTCGACCAGAGCGAGGTGCATTTTTCACCTCGAAGTTTCCAGGACGGAAGAGGGTGAACCATTGTTGTGCTACACGAACTGATACAGCATCGTCTCTGTAAACTTCACAAATTTCATTGGTGGCTTGCGTGGCATTTTCCCTTTTTTATACAAGAATTTCAAAATATAGCGAATTTCTTCATTACCACATTTTCACTCATTTTTGAACAGCTTTAACTTTTTGCAACTTCCCCGAATTTAATTTTTGGGTTAAATGAACAGAAATCTCACCTTTCCAACACTATGATGGTATGACACAATGTGATTGGTAGCACTGGAGATATACGACTGCAATGACATCTATTGACAAATTACGTAAAGACTTTTTGACTAGCAAATATATCTGCATCAGGTAGGCCACTAAAGACAGTAACGGCAGAAAAGAAAAAGGCAAAATTCGTGTAATTTTCTTGGGTGGGTTGGGTTATAAATTTAAATTTAGTGAGCTAACTACGTATGCTGTAAGCATAACAAAGGAACGTGTCAGTCACAGTCTTCACGATTTTTATACTCTTGCAACACGTTTTTAAAGAATATAATAGTTTTTTTAACCTAATGATTATACGTATCCCCTATGTAAAACTAACCGAGATAGATATAGGGTTATGTATATATATACATATGTATGTAAAAATAATCAGTATGACAAGACGAGTTGCAATCCGGATGACTGTAACTTGAATAAAAATAAAGATATATGGATGGAACTTGTTATCCATATTCCTTGGCCATAATAAAGGTTAGTATTGTAGATAGACGTAATCGGACCACCGCCACGGCCACAATACGCCTTTAGATACAAAACTGTAATTTAGTATAAAAAAAATCACATAAAGAAGGGAAAAAGTAAAGTAAAAAGTAAGCATGGCCCCGCCCCAAATAGATTTATATCTCCCAAACCATTCGAGCCGTAATGCTCAAATTTGCACCGGACAAATCATTTCCGCACACCATAATACAGCCTCCTCCAAATTTCAGCATGTTGTGACTGTAATATCGCACTTGTGCTTCTCCACCTACAGTCGTGTTCATCGAATCTAAACGACTTATCTTGATCTCGTCCGATCACACAATCATCTCCCAGTCACTTTCGTGCAAGGTCTTTTATTTTTTGCCAAAATTTAGCCTCAACTTCCTGAATCCCTCAGTGAATAAAAGGTTTTTTACTTTTGCAAGGCCTTTTCGATAATAATTCCATTCTTTTCTGCGAATTGTCTTTTCTACAGAAACCTTTGGATTATTATTATTTTCGGTACAACGGCGATTTCCACGGCTTTTTCGCATTTGTCACTTCTTATGTTCCTAACAACGTCCCGTTCCTGAACTGAGCTAAGAAATCTTTTACGACCTACATTGTTTTTGACAGATATGTATAACTTCATTGGAGCTAACTAGTCTTACCTTTTATTTCCATATTAAAAAAACCAATATTATTCTATTTTACGACTTCACTTATCAGCGCAAGTCAGACTTCTTCGAGCGAAAGTCTCAAAATTTATCACACTTTCCTACGGAGTATCGTTCAAACGAATACGTTTTCGTTCTGGTGTAGAGGTGGTCGAAGATGCGCCACGCTCCGGAAGGCCTGTCGTCGAAAATTGCGATAAAATCGCTGAATTGGTCGAAAGAGACCGGCATAATAGCAGCCGTAGCATTGGTCAAGAGATGGGCATGAGTCATCAAAAAAATTTTATGAACAATTGAAAATTCAATAAAAAATACCGCCAAAAAACCGCAAGACTTTTTTGACAACTTGATATATCATAGCAGAATTTTTATTTTCAAAGAAAACGAGCGAATCTTGAATTATTGATGCAATTTTTGTGATAATTTACAAGTTCCTTTATAACGATATGTGCAATTAATTTATTTATTTGCCCCTTTTATTATGGATATAATTGGATTAGTTATTTATACGATATTAAATTGCTGTCTATGAAAGCTTCAGACAAAACATCTTCATCCTTGTATCTTGTTGAACAGCGAGTCGTCAACAAAATCAACAAAACCATTAATACACCTAAGTGCACACATAATCGAACACAATCCAGCAATGAGGTTAACGAGCCGTACTCTCTTGACTTCTCTCACCCTTATGTTAAACCCTACAACAGTGAGGGCATCTAAGCGAAAATTATTAAATAATAATTTGACAAGACACGATTACTAAAAGTCTGACTATGAACACGCTTTATAAGCGTTCAAACAACCCTTCGTTAATGCCGCGTTATGAATTGTAATATGAAAACCATAATCAGACACACATATTTGTATGCAGAATTACTGATCGATTGGGGCGCCTGTTTTGAATTTTATTTTCTGGTTTTTGTTACGGATTATTACACGCAATTATGAGCAAATACCACGATCGGTAATGCTCGATGCACAAAGAGATTATTATTATTGCATGAGAATTGAAGTAAGTAAATAATGGGCAACTTTGGGTATAACCTAAATTTTACGCTCAAATGCGGTGATGAGTCTTAAATGCGATAGCATTGTTCTATGTGTTGACAAAAAATTAAATCATTTATTATAAACATACATATACTAAAGGTCATAGATTTCCTTAGTCTCATAGCTACATTTTCCTTTCCCTCTTAAATATTTATATTAAAACAAAGAAAACGTTAACTTCGGTTGCAACCTTCCAATCAAGTACTAATTTTGATCGTTCAGCTTGTATATGCTATACATATGCTGGTTAATAGTGATCCGATACGAACCATTTCTCCGAATATTGTACCGTGTTCTTGAACATGAGTCTAGCCAAATTTCGTGAAGAAATCTCATTGGATCTGCTGAAAACTGTTGCTATAGAGTGTAATTGTTTTGTTCACCTAACGGTATGTGTCACCTAAAACTAAGCGAGATAGATATGTAGTGATAGGATTATACATATATAAATGATCAGGATGACGAGAAAAGTTGACTGTCTGTCCGTCCGTCCGTGCAAGCTGTAACTTGTATAAAAATAAACATTTACTTGAAACATGAAGAATACTATATTAAATATAGTAGTGTTCATATAGTTTAACATCATGTTGAACAAATTTCAAATCGACCTTCTAAAATTAAATAGACGTGCAATTTATTGTAATGTATTATACTGTAGTCAGTTCGTATACTGAATAGAAAAGTGTCACAAACCAAAACGATGTGGGCCAATCAATTTAGCTTGAAGCATGTTCGTCTCAGTCACGTTTTCATGCAGCGAATAGTCGAAGCGCTCGCATTCGTCACAGGAAATGTGTAGAATGTGCGAAGAAAACTTTGAATTATGAGGAACAGGTCTACATCGCAGTTTTTCAGCGTGACTAATGCAGTAGTCGGTAACTTGTTGTCTTTTAAGGCCTTTGAATCTATGATGCAGTCAATAATATTTTCCATTTCTTTGGTTTTCAAAGCACATATATTTTCTGGAAGCAGCAAATTCATCTAATACTTCACTAGAAAAGCGCGTCTTCAAATCTTCGCCAACAAAGGAATGTACACTGAGACCCGCACACGGCTGCGATAAGTATCATTGCTTTATCGCTGTTTCCTTATTTTTCCAGTTACTCATTTTTGTATGTTTAAAACTTGGAGGATAAACCGCGAAGAATGTATCAGTCGAACATATCACAGATGGAGCTGAACGCAGCATCTAATTCAAATTCTCTATCAAGCCATGTCGTTTCAAATTTAGCACTTTCAGTTACGGATCTGATTGGATTTATTAACAATTTAATCTGCATACGTTGCTACACTTGTAACTTCAGTGGTATCTTAGCTTGATTTATTATATAATATTAAGTCTATAAGTTTTTCCTCCATATCACACTCTGAATCTGCCACTACATATTAAAATTATATACATATTTATAATATATATTCAAGCCTAACAACGGAAATTATTCTTCATGCAACATAGGAAGATATTAATTAAAATTTAAAAATAATTAATCTTGCACTGTTATTAGTTTATTAGATTTATTTTTGTATTGACACATGTATATCTCCGCGATTTTAACTCTATTTTATCCACCAAACTTGTTGCTTTAAGTTTTAAGGAAACTTTCTTGTATTTCATTAGGTACTTTCTAACATAGTCATATTGTGTCGTTTCTTTACTTTTGAAACCATGAAGTTCTCTACAATTTTGGCGGGGAATGCTAAACATCAAACTCAGTTCCATTTCAATAGTTATTGTAAGACAGCAAGCAAAACTTCAATGCCAGTCACTTTCCCTTTAAGAATGCACTGTTAGACCTTAAATTTATTTAGTTATTTACAATACCACCACTTCAATTCACTGGTTGCCATTACAACCTACTTCAATTCAATATACTTTACCCATATTGCGGTCGGTCGCATTAATTGAATAACACAATGCTGTTATATTCATTGGAACTTTAGGGGAAGTTGTATCCAGTTTGTTGGTACACTAGTAAAACCGTTAATTAATAAAAGCAAATTTATTGTGTCAAAGACGGTCGTAAAATGTTTTTGACAGAATACCTGTCAAATTTTCCTGCATTATGAAAAATAAAGAACTTTAATACTTTCCATCAATAATTAGCGAGATATGAGTGAATTAATAAAAAAAAAAACAAGAAAACATGTTAACTTCGGTTGCCCGAAGCTGGTATACAATTGGCAAATACCATACAAGAACGAGATTTTGATCAGGTTGTATGACAGCGATCAAAAATATGGATATCGGCCACATCTTGATTTGTGTCGATTTTGAGGGTTTCTAAAATTCTCGTTTGAAATGCACCTGTGAGCCAAATCGAGTTATAAGGATCGCAATAAAGAGATTTTATATCAGATGCAAGTAATTTCGGAGCACTCTTTGATTTACGTATGGTGGTATTTCAATGCATGCATCGAGCACTCGCCATTTTTTGCAGGGCTTTTGTATAAAAGTACAAAAATATATTTATGTACAGCGGAATATGAAATTTACCAAAAAATTTACCCAGCAATACAAGCTTCTCAAACCAACCCTTTTTGAGGGGTTGAAGATTAAACATCAGCAATAACAATTGAGCAAAAGAAATTGTGGGAATATAAAACTAAAAATTCGAAAGGAACGAAATAAAAAAGTGAAGTGAAAAGTGCAAAAACATAATAATGACCTTAAGCCTAGACACCGAAAGAGCACCATATATTTTAACAAAAGAAACGCAAAACCATAATTTTTTAAAGTACATTACAACATGATATGTAAGCTAAGAGGTGACTCTGACTCTTTTTTTCTGAACCACGTGGCGAATATGTTGGTTATGATTAACTTTATAGTGACCCATTTCAAAAAACGAAATGTTTAAGAGTTATCCTAGATCTGGAACTTTTTGAAACTCTCAATTACTTTGGAATGACGAGCATTAGTGGTGTACAAGAACTAAAAACCTGATGTAGCACTGCCACCTATTACCTTTAGTGTACATACTATGTGCTTGTACTATAGCTCACAAATTCCCAAAGCTAAATAAACCAAACTTGCTTAAGACACATGTTTTCTCTTCTTCCTCAGTTAGTGCGAAAATTGTTGAAATCGGATTATAACCACACCCACTCTCATATTACAGTTACGCTTAAAACTACTAAAAATACATTAAATTAATTAAAATCACTAATAATAATATTTTCTAACTTCTTGTTGACTTTATTGGCCTCTATTTGTGTATAAGTAGGATATGTTTATAAAATACATGAAGAATCTTTTCCGATAACCGTGTATTCTTCATCTTCTTCGAGTGTTCTCTCCCATTCAAACAACATGTTTCAAGAATATGTATATTACTATGTCTATGTCGCCGTATATCTCGTACAGCTCATCGTTTCATCGACCGCAGTATTCGCCGTTATCAATGCGCATAGGACCATAAATCTTCGAAAAAGCCTTTCCCGCGAACACTCCAAAGTCTGTCTCATCAGGTGTCGTCATTGTTCACGCCTCCTCTCCATATAGCAGAATATAAGTAATGAGTTGTAGATAGATAGATATATTTTTATTTCATGTACAATAAATATACAGGAAACAAGAAAAAAAAACAGCACTAGCTCGAGGCCATCAGCTGGTTTTACAAAAGAATACTAATTTACATTTCGTTTATGGATTACAAATATTATACAGTTAAGGTTAACTAAATTAAATGAAATAGGTTGCATGATGCTATAAAACAAGATATCTTGCTTATGTTAAGTGCTGTTGTGTCGGAGAGAAGTTGTGATGGAACAGTCAAGCCAAAAATCCGTTGCCCTTGTATAGAAAATCGAGGGCAGATGTCCAAGATATGCTTCACAGATGTGCTCATTGACCCGCAAACGTTGCATAATGATACTCCATGACTAAGAAGATGTTCGTGAGTGATCTGCGTGTGGCCCAAACGAAGTCTTGTGAAAACGAGAATTCCTGACTGTTTAGCATCGGAAGGAAAAGTAGGCCTAATTTTTGTTGGATTAATATCTGCATAATGGTGAACATATTCTTTCCACTTTAGTAAGGATTTATTGTTAATATACTGCCGTACATGTCTCGACAAAACGGCCTTTTGAAAAGTGTCAAAACAGATAACTGTGTCATTATGAAGACTCTTCGCAACAGAGTTAGCTAGTTCATTGCCTTGCATGCCACAATGGCCAGGAATCCACATCAATTTAATTTTGTTTTTGTGTTTAATTAGCAAATCCCTGATGTGGGTTACTAGAATGCTGTCCTTTTTGAATTTCCAGAGGGCATCAA
>NW_017536341.1:222511-230113 GCF_001853355.1 Bactrocera latifrons | reverse complement strand
CAAACTGCTGACATTGCTTACATACACATTGTTATGACATAGTTTTATATTTGGGCAGCATTTTTTCCGACAGATATGCAAGGTATTGCACTTCTCACATGATATAATCGCTCCTGACTGAGCCGACCAGACAGTAATGTCATTAAGGACTTTACAAAAAATCGTCTGAACCTTTTCAAGGCTGTCCTCTTTAGTATATATTAAAACGTCATCAGCATAAATCCCGTAACTTACTTTGTACTTATCTAYAATTGGACTTATTTCGTCAAATGCAATAATAAATAACACTACCGAAAGAGGAGAACCTTGAGGAATCCCATTTTGCAAATCATATATCTCGGAAGAAACGCCATTTACTCTGACTATAAATTTTCTATTCGTTAGAAAGTTTTTGACAAAGTTATACATTCTGCCACCCACTTTCCACTTTCTTAGTTGCCTTAAAACTACGAGTGCTCCAATGCGGTCAAAAGCCGTCAAGTGAAAGAGCTGTGATGTGTTTTTTACTGGATAAAGCATTCGAACAGAAATGATCGAAAGTCAATGGGGAATCGATGGTACTATGACCGCTTTTAAACCCAACTTGAGTAGAGCTTAACAATTTGTTTCTAGAAGCAAACCACATCAACCTGTGGGCAATTATTTTCTCCAGAACTTTACTATTACATACAAAACTTTGTATATTATCCGCTGGTTTGTTTGGCTTGTGGATGGGAGATACAAAAGCGCACTTCCAACTTTGAGGAAAAATACCAGATGAAAAAATGCTGCTATATAGATTTATCAGTCTCATTTTAAATGAATCGGGGAGATTTTTGATCATTACGTAAGTAATGGGGTCGTGTCCTGGAGAGGAGCCCTTAACCCTGTTAACGAAATTGTTAAACTCCTCCTTCGTGATTGGATTATCAATTTCTTTTGCAGATAGAAGGAGATTAGGAGGGGGAAAATATATTTCGCTTAACAGGCGAGTTTTGCCAGCTACAAAAGTTTGAGAAAAATTTGTATCGTTTGAATAACCAGACCAGTCCTTAGCAAACAAATTTGCAGCTTCCTTAGCAGATGGTGAGGGGTTATTGCCTGCCACAAGGTAGGGAAAATTGGAAGTACTATAAGACCCCGATAACTTTTTAAGGTTTTTCCATATTTCTTTGGGTGAAGTTGTAGGATTAATAGAGCTAGTAATATTRCTAAAGGCTTCTTTTTTGCCTTTTTACCGATAATTTGAATTTGGCGTTTGCACACGTTTGTAGATATACCAGGCAGATTGCTTTATGGCTCATAATAATTTCCTTATTCCACCAAGGAACACATTTTTTCGAGAAATATGGACTGCTTTGGGGTATAGATGAAGAAGCTGCAGTAATGATAACCTTTTTAACTTTTGCGGTTTCCTTGTTGATGTTGTTGCTGGCGGGATAAAGGTTATTAATTTTCTCATATAAGTTATGGTACTTTTTCCAATTGGCCTTTTCAGTTAAGAATTTGTGTTCAGCGAGGCATGAAATGAAAATTTGACAGAGCATACACCATGAAGTTGCGTAGTAGCCAGAAATTTTTGGGCAATTTTTTTATCTTTTACTAGAAGCAGAAGGTTTCCGTCTCTAAGCTCAGATATGGAAATAACATCTTTGCTGATAATTTGTATGGCTTTGTGCACCGCAAAACATGAGAAGTCTGAAATTTTTTTATTAACATCATCACATGCTAGAATAAGAAATTTTGGGTCTGACACAACGACGTTTGGTTTTTCGGGGAAAATATTAATAGGCGAACCATTACAAAGTTTTTTTTTTTTGCGTGGGTAATTGTTTGCAAGTAGTGCAAAACGATTCACCCTACTAGCACTTGCCCCTAGGGGCATTTCACAATTTGAACAAACTCACCAAGCCTGAATAAAAAATATTCAGTGAATGATAAATATGAAGCAAAGCTTTACACTAATCAACGAATAGAGGCAAAAGAGAATAACTTAACTGAGACCGCTGAAATCACTAGCGAAATTAACACCAAACACTTTGAGTGCTAGACGCTGACTGTGAGTTGTAGAGTTTGATCTTTATTCGTCTAGAGAGAACTTTTCTTATCAACTTCCACAGACTACTACGGAGACCAAACTAGCACATGCTGACAAAAGTCAACATCTATTTCATTGTCATCAATTGGGGAATCCGCCGTACAGCAGGCTTGAGAAGTAATCCCTCCATAGCCCCAGTTTTCTCTGAACATCAGCTACAAGGTTACTTCCTTCGGTCCTACAAGAGTGGGCTCCGGTCCTTGAAATTTCCGTTAGTCGCCTTCGTCTTTTCGTAGAATTTTTGAGCACTACTCTTGTCGGCTAGCTTCTCAAGCTCTTCGAACCCCCGAATGTCGGCAACTTTCGCTTTCAGCAGTACGTAAGCAGTTTACAGTGCAGTTTCACAGTTTCTTTGTACCGAGTTGCTGATGAGTGCTCACAGAGAGTAGGAGTGCAAGTCGGTATAAAAACGGTTCGCTGTTGGTTGTGACAGTAGCTTCTCAACGTTGTACCTTCCCAGTGTGTTGACGGGCATGCTTTCCTGTACAGAGAAGGGCGCGTACGTCGAGGACAGTGGGTACATGTCATCCATCTATTTGTTTGATGAAAGGATATATTTTTGTTCTTGCCCCATTTGCTTCGCTGCCTTATCCATTCTTAAGAAAGCAGAACTAACGGCGCGTTTGTTAAGGCCAATGATATCAATATCATCAGTATACGCCAGCAGCTGTTCAGTCTGTTAGAAGATGGTACTTTCTCTGTTTAGTTCTTCAGCTCGAATTATTTTCTCCAGAAGTAGGTTGAAGAAGTCACACGAAAGCAGTCGGATTGGCTCAAGCCTCGCTTTTTATTAAACGGCTCAGAGAGGTGTTTCCCGATCCTGACGGAGCTTTCGGTTTGGTTATCGTCAGTATACACAGCCGTATTAGTTTTGCGATGCTGCTCCTTTTCTTGCTCTCAGAAGCAGCTTAAAAATCGAAGAAGAGGTGTTGTGTGTCGATTCTCTTTTCACAGATTGTGGGTCTCCCTTTTTGCTGAACAGGGCACACTTAAATTCCAATGGTTGTTCATGCTTTCGTCCGACCATATTTTGCAAAAAAACTGATGCATACTTATCAGTTATTCGCCGCCGTATTTGCGGAGCTCAGCAATCCATCGGGCCCACCGCTTTGTTGTTCTCCAGACGGGAAATTGCTATTCTAACTTATTCATGGTCGGGCAATGGAACGTCCGTCTTATCGTCATCGATTGGGGAATCGGGTTCGCCTTCTCCAGGCGTTATAAATTCACTGCCGTTCAGCAGGCTGGATTAGTGTTCCCCCCATAATTTTAGTATGCACTGGACATCAGTCACTTAATCACCTATGGGGGTTCTACAAGAGTGTGCTCCGGACTTGAAACCCTCTGTTGCTCGCCGCATATTTTCATAAAATGTTCGAGCATTACCCCTATCAGCCAGTATCTTCGTACTCCCACATTTCGGCATCTCTCTTCTCTTGTCTTCAAATGCGTCTCACTTCCCTCTTCAACTCTCGGTAGCTAGCTCATCCAGCACGTGTTGTTGCCGACTGTAACGTTGCAGGGTATATAGTCTTTTTTATCTTACAACATGCTCGATCTGGTTGGTGGCTTTTCTATCCGGAGATAGCCAGGTAGCTTGGCATATATTTTTCATATACTTCTTGAAGGCATGTTTTGTCACATCGCCCATCTCTTCCGTCGGGGCGTGGGCGCAATCAATATGTTGATGAACTTCGCGTAGATGCGGATTGTGGCTAAACGTTCATCCACTGGAGTGAATGGCAGTACTCGGCGACGGAGTCTTTCTCCCACCACGAATCCCACACCAAACTTGCGCTCTTTTATGTGGCCACTATAGTAAATGCCCAAAGGACCTACTCGCCTTCGGCGGTGATATCAGCTTTTATTTTCACAAGAGCATCAACCAGCTTGACAGCGACACCTTTCTAATTAAAGGACCGAACATTCCAGGTGTAAGCCCTCAAATCCTAATCCATATTTAGTTTGCCGTGGTCGTCGTCCGAGACTGTTTTTTACATTTCATAGGGGTGTTTTTTACGTGGCGGGTCCCAAACCCAGCGCACAACCATACAGGAGATGTTTCGCCTTCTCACTTTAGCTCGCCTTCCAACGGATGTTCTTAGGCTACCTAGAAGATACTTGGTCGAGGACCGGAAGTCGTGACCTGATTGAGCCTAATTTAAAAGAATCGTTTCTGGCCACTTCCTAGTGAATGGCGATCAGAGAACTTTCCTCACTTGCGTGAATTTTTCCACATGACTACATCAGCCAAGAAGCTTGATTAAAAAATTATATTTTTAAATCATACACTTTATTACGTTTGCTGTAGTTGTCATCAAAAGTTGGGTTTTATTTTTCATTGGGAGTGGTTTCTACGTGGTAAATCCAGCGCATACCCCCGCTAGTCGAGTAGTATAATGTTAGGTAGGTATATTTAGTCTCCTATATCCAAGATAAGGATTTTCAAACATTCCTTTACTTGAACCTCGTACCAAAAATTGGTTACTTGGTGAGAGAGATGTTGAAATAGCGATACTGATTAAAATCGGGACAAAATGTTATCTAGCCTCCTCATATTTTATTTAGAAAATTTAGAAGGATTATATGTACATATAAAAATTCAAACTTCCGGTTAGCATTATAGGTAAAATTAAGTCAACGTATGATATTGTATACATGTGGAAATTAAAGGCTTTTTCAAAAAAAGATATTTCAAATTCAATCAAGCGGGAAAATTTACATGTATTTTGCATGCAATATATTTTTGACAGATTAGGTGGTTTAAATAAGTGGGAAAATCAATTGACCGGGGCATACAGTATAGGTTAATGCCGAAAATATGTATTATCAGCATCTGAATTAAATCAGCTTTTATATACTATATACATAAATGTAATAGTTTTCCTTAGTCCAGCAAACGTATGGGAAAGAACGATTACAAATCGAAAATATTTGCATCTTAAGCAAATTGAGAGGAAAAATCATGATTTCAGTAAAAATGTTAATAAGTATTTGCGAACCATATCAAGCTTTCTTCAATCTAGCTTATAAAACTCAGTACAAAATGTTGGATCACATGTGTTATATAACTCTTCTATAAACATATACATTCTAGATAGTCAGTTTACTGTTATTTTTGCTTTTTAATATACCCAATGGTTAAATTTCACCGACTTCCTCGCCAAATATTAGGTACGTGTAGCAAACAAGTAAGAAAGGGTGTAACCGAACGTTTCATACTCATGCAATATGCAAGAATTAATGCCAAGGAAATAAAACCTCTGGTAAACGATCGGAATCTAAGCAGCTTTATATATTCATACTAGCGGAGTACTATAATAATTTTTGTAGCACCAAAAATTTTTCTTTGAAATGTTTAATTGCATTGTTGAAAATTACTCAAAAAAGATTCGACGTTTGAGATGTCCCAAAAATTAAAAAATACAATCGTCCGGGTGGAATTTTTAATGCTGGCAATCTCAGTTTGCCATTAGCAAAACACATCCCGGGCGTACCACCTTGAAAGTTAGCCGGATCACATTGTGGACAAATTGCGGACATCAATCCAATAATCAGACTGTTGTAATTAAAAGCATCACACATCAAGTTCAGTACGAGTTCAGAGTAAACAGATTTATTTCGTGTCGTTTGAGAGATTTTGTGCAAACTACTTACTAAATAGTCAAAACAAAGTCTAAAGATTTCCTTTGGACAGGTGAGACCGTTCTTAAGTTAAATATGATATAGCATCTTTATTGAATTATTACAGAAAATGTGATAAATGAAGAACTGCTCAACCGTTTTTGTGTAAACTTCACATAAACCACCTTCTAAATTGTCAGAACAAAGCCGAACAGTTTGRATTCGATCAGCCGTTCTTGAGTTATAAAATTACAACGAAAAGTGACATAGCTTTTTATATATAGTATGTAGATATATATCATACTTTGACCGACAAATTCGGCATAAGATTTATCAGAAAAAGTAAAATTATTACCCGTATGATGTGGGAGTTGGAGTAGTATCGACCCGATTTTGTCTACTAACTGGTAATAGTTATATGTTTTCGCCCAATTGTATCTATTTATAATGCTATGAGTAAAACATGTTCTGTAATTTTTATATTAGATACTAGCTGATGCCGCAGCCGTTGAAATCTGTGTTATGTGTTTTGAAATGAAAAGAAAATTGAACTGGTTTTCCAACTCGTGAACACGCCAAGTATAGGTGAAAAACATGGCATTTCCAGATTTATGGAATGGATCTCAAAAGAATTCGAAGAATCAAGCATTCTACCCCCTGTATTCGATAGATGAGTCACAAGCAGTCGGGTTCCATTACACAGTTTCGGCGAAACATAATAATGAAAAATCCAACTTAAGACGCAAATGATGCGGCAGCATACAAAGCCTAAAGAGTTTAGAAATTCCATTGGATAATTCATTAGGAATTATCCCATTTCCAATTCTTTGCAAGTACGATGTAAAATGTCTTCGGCAATGTAACTTTTGTTCGTATCCCACATAGCTATCACATCTTCCATCGTTTGCTTCAAATGACTATCATGTTCCAGCAATTGTAATTGTTGGCATGCTTCTCAAAAAGTTGCACACACCATACCATTCACAGTACGCAATGACTCAAATGAAGATAAACCGCGTACATTAATCAATAGCAACCGAAGGTAGAAGCAAACGTAGTTTTTCAGGTGGATAGTGTAAATTCGTTCTAATGTATTAGTTGAGTACACACCTGGATGTCCATTTACTGGTTGGCCTTGCTTTCAGCGGAACCAAGGCATTTCCTAATAGAGCAATGATCTCGCAAACGGATCATTGACGCAAGTTGAGAAAAAACGCGTCAATGTCAATTTTGTTGTTGACGGTGTTTCCGCTAGCTGCACTGTATTCTCTGGGTTCAAAAACACTATTTGACCTTCTCCAAATGAACTGCGAGGTGCACAACAGTCGAAAAACATTCATGGATTTCAAAAGTAAATATTTTACAAAAGGCTTCATTGCTGTTCACGTATCGACTTATTTGTGTATTGCTGATCTCATCTCGTTCAAAGCCAATAATCCCCAGGTTGCTTCATTTGGATGCTGATAGAATGGATATCCATCATTTTCAGTTTACACGTAGATAGTGTTTCGTGAATTTATTGTCAAACGTACATACCGAATTAGGATTGTGGTGTCCTCAAGGTTCATGAACCAAATTGGTTTTCACCACTTCATATAATACTGTATCAGGAATTTCTGCAGAAATGATTTCACAATTTGATCCGGTGTAGCTACCATCCACTATTCAAAGAAGAATGTGTGCGTGCGGCAAACCTCTTCTTGCCCCACAACAGAGGCAGAGGCAGAGGCAGAGACATCCAGCAGCTAACAGCACCATAAACTCATACGTTGCTTCAAGATAAAATCCATCAAATATCGTAGCACAACAGAAAATGTGATAAATGAAGAACTGCTCAACCGTTTTTGTGTAAACTTCACATAAACCACCTTCTAAATTGTCAGAACAAAGCCGAACAGTTT
>NW_017536341.1:214643-221866 GCF_001853355.1 Bactrocera latifrons | reverse complement strand
TTGTCGAGAGAGGACTTTGCTTCTCAATTGCCTACTCAGTCCGAAGTAACACCTGTTGGCAAGAGTTATCCTGCGTTGGATTTCCAGGCTGACATTATTGGTGGTGTTTACGCTGGTGATTGATCGCGACTCAATAATCCGTAATCTATGGCCATTTTGCATTGCAAGTGATTGTAATGAACAAATCCTCCCGTTCATAATTCCGCACGTTCAGGTATGTCATTGCATCTTGCGAGTACTCGTGCATGTCCTTTGGGCTGACAATATAGGTTGATGGCAAAAGGAACGCCCTCTTCGCGACCTCTTCGTGGCATACTAACATTTTTCAAACTGTAATTCATCACTGAGATATCTTGACGAAACCTGATATGCGGATTCCTTAGTACAAAAAATTAAGAGTTCGTAAATGGGCGTAATCGGACCACTCCATGCCCACCCAACTCAATTAAACGAAACCTATAAACAGCAGTAACTGAGCACTAAATTAAATTATAAAATTCTCAATTGGCACGGGGGATCGAAGTAGCAAGAAGCACATGTCGACAAAAAGGTTTGAAAAAAGTTACAACAACCAAGTTTGCTCAGCGCAAACATTATAAAAACTCCTACCGACAGTGTGAAAGTGGATGAAATTGTAAGATAACTCCGCTCACTCCCAATAAAACGGTACTGTTAAAAACTAATAAAAAATCAATAACTCAATTACTGAATACGTCAGAGACATTCCATTTTAACTCCAAGATGGTAAGAGAGGGATTTATTGGAACCCGTGGAAAAATTGTACGATGGGTGTTGTTGGTGTTGATACTGGTTCCAAGATAGACGATACGACTTCGTGAGTGCGACGACTGCTTGTTTGATGACGTCTTACCCTCGTTCAATATCAGACCCATTTGCTTCGCTTCTATATCTAGTCTAGAGAAAGTGAACAAACGGCGCGGATGTTGAGGCAATGATTTCAATATCATTGGTGTACGCCAGCAGCTATACACTCTTATAGAAGATGGTACCCTCTCTGTTTAGTTCTGCAGCTCCAGGAGCAAATTGAAGAAGTCGCACGACAGGGAGCTGCCTAGTTTTGCGAGGCTAGTCCTTGTCGTGCCCTCAAAAGCAGTTTTAAAATCGACGAATAGGAGGTGTGTGTCTTTTCACTTCTTGGCTTTAATCTTCCACACAATACGCTCGATGAACGTTATGTGCGATGTTGAGGAGGCTTATCCCACGGTAGATTGTGGGGTCTACCTCTTTGTAAAGCACACTTAGATTCCAATCGTCGGGCACCTTTTCGTCCGATCATATTGTACAAAGATGTGCTCCTTGTCAGTTCTTGGCTGCCATATTTGAAAAGCTCGGTTTAAGCCTCTAGGTAAAGAATATTTGGAACTCTGTATATATGGATGGCTTTTGATCGAAATTGGTGATCGATGTGTCAGACAGGTAATTTACTTCAGGGAAAATCCTTCTCTGAGAAAAGTATGTCTGTAAGTCGCAAATGTTGAATCGGACAAAACTTGTTAGCCCTTAGCCATATCTATTTGATATAAAAACTTTCGAACTTTCGATTGGCTTTGTACCGCATATATCGATCGAGATGCGATTTATTTAAATGAAAATGAGATTTAACTTTGCACGAATAATGCCTTTAGTGTATGCCACCTTATGACAAAAAATTGTTGAAATACATTCAAAACTGTTCAAGACCCTAGGTACTAGTACCTATAGTTGACTTTTGTTCGAAGATATCGGCCAATGTGTGAGATATGCAATAGAAATTCATTATCCTTTCCCTGCAGTAGTTTTTCTGGATATCCAAAACAGGTTGAATCGGGTCAGTACTACCCATATACCCAATATAAGATTTTCGAACTTCCTGGTGCCTTTATGCTGGATATATTGGCCAATATTTGAGTTATCTCAAGGAAAATGACAGCATATAGTTCTGCCTTCGATGAATACAATTGTGTGAAAACTTGCCTCAGCCCCCATATAACCATCGCCAGGATTTTCAAACATTCGGCTGATTTTGTATAACGACTATGTATAATGAATGATTTTGGTTTTTCTAACAAATCTTATGCTGAATATATAGTATATGTAAGTCAGTGTATAAGTTACATATGGTGTAAGTGTATATAAAATTGGTTAGATTCCGATCCTCTGGTTGACGTTTTGCATCGTACGGTATTTCTCTGAATGAGGTATATACTTTTTGGTTACATCCAAACTTCACCCTCCTCTTGTTTAGTACAAAGTTTTGCCAACACTTATTTCTGCAAAATGCGAAAATTTATAATGGTGGTTGCACCAAAAGTTTTTTCTTTCTTTTTTAATTGTTTCACATATTTAATTTATTTTGGTATTTTATTTCTAGGTTTAACGAGGCCGGCCATATATTCATTTCCTTCAAGCCAGTATGCATATCCAATGCTTGGACCCGATATGACACCATCGTGGTAAGTGCTTCCCGATTTTTGATGATAAAGTCAGTTTTTAATCTACGACCCACTTGCAAAAATAACGTTCTGAGTCTGTGAAGTGAATTATATTAAGGTTCTTCAAATTAACCTCTTCATCGCATCTACATATACTGAATGATGAAATATTTATATACATAATCTGCTTCAAAACTATCAATACTCTATTGTGCACTTAATTAATTAGCGTCAGAAAAAATAGAAAAATGTTAAATATAACGAACTAGTATTGCGCTAATTTTTCCGGACCCGGCTGTCCGAAGCCGAGCGTAAAACTGATCATTGCGGGAAAGTTTTGAAGCATTTTACGGCCCCACTTGAGCTGAAATGGCGCATATAAATATTATATAAATTTTCAAAAAACTTTTGGAAATAACGTCTTAAATTTAAATGTAAATTGTGAAATTCCATACTTTTTTGTATATTTATCAGAAAAAAAAATACTAGATTAAAAAGCAACAAATGTGCAAATTACACGTGGAAGCGCTAGCGCTAAATATCGCATCCACTCTGCGATACCTAAAATTGATCAGTGCTGATCGAAATCAGCTTTACGCTCGGTTCGACATTATCGACATCGTATTATGATTTGGGCTGAAATTTATCATTGCATTTGAATAGAGGTTTAGTTACATGTACCTGTGTACAAATATAAAAGTCATTTAAAATTCAACATTTACTTAAAATAATTGTATTCAAGTACACAAAACTTATTATTGAATCTTTTTAGGCATACACCATCTGTATATTCTGCAGCATCTAGTTTTAGAAGTCCTTATCCGTCATCATTACCCATCAACCCAACATTATCAAGGTAATTTACCTCCCATGCAAACTTTTATGTTTCAATATACAATTTAAATACTAAATGAGTTTATTTGCCAAGGGCATGACCGATTAATCGCAAATACAAAAGAAATTTTGGTTTTATCTTAAAAATGTGGATAACAAAACGTCATAAAAACATGTTATACTTGAACAAAACTCATTTTATGAGCATTTCTTTCAAAAGTTTTTTAGATGACTGGAGCTTTTAAGAACCAGCAGTACACTGTCATCATATGACAATAAATCACTCGCTCTGTTCCTCACTATAATTCGTTGATCGTCCGAAAATGTAGCCATATGTTTACGGAGATAGTCTACACGGAGATATACGAATTATCATCATAAAATTTTTCTGTTTCAATTTCCAGAACAATCGTAACCTTAATTAAATCTTTATAATTTATGATCCGATGTTGTTTACGCTTTTTCATTCATAGTATTTTTTAAGAGGCGGGTTCCAAACCCAGCACACAACCTTGCGGAGGGGATGTTTCGCCTTCTCACTTTAGCTCGCAAACGTATGTTTTCTGGCTACCCAGAGGATACTTGGTAGACCGGAAGTCGTGAGCTGCTTGAGCCAAATGTAAAACAATCATTTCTGGCCACTCACCAAGTGAATGACAATCAGAGAACTTTCCCCACTTGCGTGAACTTCTACACATGACTCCATCCTCCATTTCAGTTAAGGGGATTCATGTGTTTTCTTCAATCTGCCTTTGGAGAAAATAATTCCAGATGCAGAATTTAATCGAGCAGGTGCACACTTCTATAATAGAGTACAGCTGCTGCCGTATGCTGATGATATTAACATCATTGGCTTCACCACCCGCGCTGTTAGTTCTACAAACTAGATAAGGAAGCGAAACAAAAGGGTCTGGCAGTAAACGAGATCAAGACGAAATATCTCCTGTCATCAAACAGTCGTTCCACTCGCGACTTAATTCCCACGTCTCTGTTGACAGTCATAACTTCGAAGTTGTAGATAATAATGTAGATGTAGCCTCGACATCCAAGGCAGAATAACTTTTGCCAACATGTGCTACTTTGGATAGAGTAGGCAATTGGGAAGTCAAGTCCTCTCTCGACGAACAAAAACAAAACTCCATAAGTCACTCATTATTCTCGTCCTGCGATGTGGCGCAGAGTCATGGACGATGACAACATCTGATGAGTCGACGTTGCGAACTTTCGAGAGAAAAGTTCTGCGAAAGATTTATGGTTCTTTGCGTGTTGGCCACGGCGAATTTTGCATTCGATGGAACAATGAGCTGTATGAGAGATACGACATCGACATAGTTCAGCGCTGGCTATGTCATGTCATAAGTATGGACAAAAACACTCCAGCTCTGAAAGTATTCTATGCAATATCCGTCGGGGGAAGCAGAGGAAGAGGAAGACCGTTGAAAAGTCTAGGTGGAGGAGGACCTGGCTTCGCTTGGAATCTCCGATTGGCGCCATCTCGCGGAAAGAAGAAACGACTGGCGCGCTGTTGTTAACTCCACTATAATCGCGTAAGCGGTGTATACGCCAGTAAAGAAAAAGAATAATACATGATTTGCCGTATTTGAGGGCCATTAAAAATTTCACATATCAAGTATCCATTCTCAACTTCGGAGATTTTCTACAACTATAATTAAAACAATATCGTTAAACGTCCATACTTTGAAAATTTGTTTCATAATTATTAACGTGATCAAATATAAAAAGGAACTTGAAGTAAATGTTTTACCCTTCCATTCACCTGCATACGTAGACTATACCGATATCTGCAAATTTAGCAACATCATTGTGCCTGAGGGCATGAGGGAAACAGGAATTTTGTAGACTGTTAGTATAGATATCAAATTTAACTTTTCCGCATAATTTTTCTTTTATTTTAATATGTTAATATGTATTATATAATATGCCAACTGAGCAGGAAGTTATAATTATTGTATTGTAAAGCTATTAACCTTATAAATATATTAGGGTGTTTTTTTTTTTAACTACAAGTTGTATTCATTTTTTTTTTTTTTTTTTTGAAATACCCCAAAAAAATTCCATGAAAAGCCCTTAATATTAACATTAAGGACTGGAACAAGACAAATTTTCCATTGAAAATTAATGAAAATCGTGATTTTTTATTTTTAAATTTATAGAGCTCAGAGGCATTTTATGGCATCGCTTAATATTGTGCATATTTATTTATGCTTGAATTTTTAAAAATTATTTTACCGTAGTTTGTCGCAACTTTCTTGTTTCTGTTTTATAAAATAGTTTTCAAGTGGCATTCCAAATTTTTTGCAAAATCCAGTGACGTCGTCACTAACGAATTATTTAATGCGGCGAAGTTGTTTTAGTGCTTCAGTGTATGATTTCATCATTTCATCACCGCATAATGGGCGCATACTTCATTTAGGTCTTTGAGTAGTCACAATTAACAGAAAGTCGTCGGCATGCTGCTTTTCCCCATTTTCATTTAAAAGCTTTATAAAAGCCGATAACGTCGATATGAGAATTTCGTCCTTTGGATCGAAGTCAGAAATTTCGTTGAAACTTTTTTGAAAACCAGCCTTTGAAAAACAGTTTTTAATTGTTTCCATCATTACGTCCCTTACAGTATTAATAAAATAAACAAAATGTCAAATGTTTTCGAGAGTTTGTTCATTGAAATGTCGTCTACTCTAGTTAATATATTTTTTATAATGTTGCATCTGTAATTCTGTATACTGCCCTGATGTAGGGACTAAGAAACGGATGTTGTATTACCAGATAAAAAGATCAACTTATTTTATTAAGTATAAAATCTCGAGGGTAAGTTGTCACATTGTCCAAAAATAGGAAAGCTTTTCTCTTCTGAGAGCACAAAATTTTACGAGACAACCAAGCTTTCGGATTTGACTTACATTCAACTGGCAGGCTTCTTACATCGCATTTCTTAAACGCTCGTGATCATTCTGTTTTTCCGATCACTAACAGTTTTTCTTTATCTCCAGCCATATGCGTACACAATAACACTATTCATCTTTCTTTCGATAATTTACTTCCAACGAATTTCGTTCTTCAAGGCAAGAGTATTATTTTGAAAACATGGAAAAAAAGTCGATTTCAAAGCTGCTTTTAACACCACGAAAAGAGCTGCTTTTATTCCGCGATATCTGAATTTGGTATCCACGCAAAACTAATACGACTGTGTAAGCTGACGTTGAGCAACACCAAAAGCAGCGTCAGGATCGGGAAGGACCTCTCCGAGCCGTTCGATACCAAGCGAGGTTTCAGACAAAGCGACTACCTTTCATGTGACTTCTTCAACCTACTTCTGGAGAAAATAATTCGAGCTGCAGAACTTAACAGAGAAGGTACCATCTTCTATAAGAGTGTATAACTGCTAGCGTATGCTGATGATATTGATATCATTGGCCTTAGCAACCGTACCGTTAGTTCTGCTTTCTCCAGAATGAACAATGAAGCAATGCAATTGGGTCTGGTGGTGAACGAGAGTAAGACGAAATACCCGCCGGGGGAAGCATAGGAAGAGTAAAATCTCCTCTCCGTTGGAAAGACCAGGTGGAGAAGGATCTGGCTTCGACTTCTGTGTTGACTCGGCTATAATCGCATAAGCGCTTTCTGCGCTAGTAAAGAAGAAGAAGAGTATCGATGTACATACAATATTACGTAGAGCAAAATAACACTTCTGTCTGTATGCCTGTTTGTTTGTTCCGGCTAATCTCAGAAACAGCTGGACCAATTTTGATGGTACTTTCACTTCCAAATAGTAACTTGGGTTATTATCTTGTTACGAAAAATAAAATTAAATAGGGAAATGAGTACGAAACCAAGTATTAATTAAAAGAATATAATTCGTTAATAATTGTGAACTCTGTGAACTAAACAATAACTTTTTGGTTAAATTCACCGGAGCGAATTCGCGGGTATAGCTTG
>NW_017536341.1:195984-214373 GCF_001853355.1 Bactrocera latifrons | reverse complement strand
GTTTTCCGCCGAATTTATTGCCTTCAGTACATACCTCACCGCATCATGTACTCAATTCACATCCAGCAATTGTGACATCCGGTCCCAAACAGGACCATGAATCGACAACAAATCATCGATATTCGAGGTGAGTTTTTATATTGAAATTTTTTTTGCTAGTGACTTAGCCCTTTTGTGCTAGTGACTTGTGAGAAACATATTTTATATGTATAAATTATATGCATAAATTACAATTCATGATAAATGTTAAATTTATTTTTTCTGTTCCATGCATATGTAATTAGTTTCCATGACTCTTGGGAACTTGGGAAAGTTTGTCAAGTGCATGTGTGCCGTCTCGGAGCCTTTGACATGGCATACTGGCTGAAACTTTCTGACCACTTACATTAGGAGCATTTCCCGTTTAAATTTTAATAAATTTGTTTTATTTTTTAGTCATGAAAAACATAAATAAGTGTCTGTTAGAAAATCAAATAACAGCGGCATAATGCTTGATTGTTCACGACTTGCACGCTGCCATAAAGTTTACAATTTCGTCTCACATACAACAGAGTTGCTTTACTGCCGTTATTATTACGTACATATGTAGCTCGAATACACCCATACTGAACATCTAAATCTTATTGAGGTACTAGGTTGCTATTGCAGATGAAAACAATCGCATCCACAACGCTGTTAATCGAACAAGTATGCCATAGAGTGCTACAAATTAAGCCGCAATGTGTATGCCATATTTGGTGAACACATTTCTTTCTTACATTTCATGACGCAGTGTAAATAATTTTAATTTAAAAATGCGATAAATGCCTGATGAAAAATTGGGTAACATTACATTTAACCGCAAAGATTACACAGCAGAAACTGTTCCCACGACAGTTGGGTCTACGTAACCGGAAAGCAATTATTTTGAGCACCCCAGATTCTTTCCCTTAAAATAGATCAATTAAACACCAATGAAGCTATCAGAATAAAACTTAATACAACTATTGTTTCTTCTCTCATATAAATTAGTGGTAGTACACGTTTTTATGCCACCAGATACTGATACTGCATTTCTATGGATTTTTCTGGTCGGGAAAGTTTTGCTATATACTGGAAGAAGTGATATCAATAATATTAAAATTAAGTGAGATCAGTTCAGGTCTACTTTTAACTAGGAATAAATCTTTGCGTCTTATATTGAGTATATCTTTCTCTCATATATCCAGAATTATTATTTTAGTTCCTTATTTACCATTATCAGTATATAGAAAAAATACGTATCACATTTTCTCCCTGGTTAACTCCGAAACTACTGAACCGGTTTTAGTAAAATTTAGCACTTTGTTCTAACTTAAGTGATAATAAATGATTAAAACTATTCGTAAATAAATAAAAAAATATTTCTAAATAGCAGGTTGTTCTAATAATAATAATTTTCAGTAAAATGCCAAATGGAAAACACACAATTATTTAATCGACAAACATTTGTATAATCATTTTCAAAATAAACCTCAAGTACAATCGCTTTGATTTTTATAGCGGCAATTAGGTTTACGCCTTTGTTCGTAAATAATATTTTTTACTGTAGTGTATAGTATACGTACCGTTACGTTCCAAAATAAACAGGACTTAAAAAAAAAACAGAACAAATGGTTTTTTTTGGCAAAATCAACTCGTGCACTCTGCTACGGGATAGGTAATCATCGCCATAAACTTGTTTCACCAATTGAAACATTTCTGTAAAAATTTACCAATCTTAAAACAAAATTTAATGTTGGCTCTTTGTTCGAAGCTCATTTTTCCATCGATAACACAAACATACTAATACTTAAAACGCAATAACTTCACTTCCAATCAATGTAATGTCATGAATTGCTCACTGCACAATCGATAAAGATAGCAGATTCTAACACACTAGTCGACATATAGTTGGCGCCACCAGGTGGAGCTAGATTCAGAAAGTCCGGTTTACTTTGGAACGCACCTTGTATAATATGTATACCTAGACACAGCAAAGCGTAGTCGGATAAAGTAAATACATTTTCTAGCATAACCAGTCCGCCGCTTCGCCAGGATTTATTTTGGAATACATACATATGTAAATGAGCTAACGTTTTTTTAAATTTGCCATTTACCCTTACAAATGCAGTAAATAAATAACATGTGTATACATGTTAGTTATAAACTTCAATACGCTTAATTATGAATCTGCTAAACAAAGATCAATGAAGATGATATCTCTTGTAACGAAGCTTTTTGCTGCCCCTGCTTCTTAAATTGCTGAGGTATACTCGCCGTGTCCAGGGTTCGTTACAATAAATTTGTAAATATTGGGGCTCTTCTGCGAATCGTATTTTATTCTATAATATAATATAATATAATCTCTATTATATAATTCAAGTTATAAAATTGTCTCCCACGTTGTAGTCTCGTCGCCCGAGAAAAGTGCTGTCCGGGTAAGGGTTCAGTATGGCCCGTTAGGGCAATACCCTTTCCCGCTCTGCTGCGCTCCTGGGTACTAGACGACTGGCTGCTTTGTACCACTACGATCTCGCTGGGCTACTTCTGACGGCGCTCGCGTAGGCTTCGCTGACGATATCCTGCGGCGTGCGTGGACACTCCCCTGCTACAACGACCACGCTCGACTATTTCTGCCGGCGCTCGCGTAGGCTTTAATGACGGTGTCCTTTGGTGTTGACGCTCCTCCGCTATGACGACTGCGCCCGGCTATCTCTACCGGTGCTCCTGTATGCTTTGATCACTATGTCCTGGCCTATACGTTGACCCGCGCGTGCTACGACGACTACGCCTGGCTACTTCTGCCGGCACTCGTGTAGGCTTCAATGACGCTGTCCACGTTACACTCGGGTGCTACTCTGGTGATGTCCTGTTCGACCACCTTTGCCGCGTAAAGATACCGGATCACGGAAGACTGCGTCAGCGATCGCGATGTTAAAGGTTGAGTTGGTCAGAGGATAAACTCACTACCGAGTTCACCCTTAACAGATGGCGTTTACAAGTCAGAGTACCAAGACTAGCTAGAGGATAAACTCACTGCGTAGTCTGATGCTGAACGTGTATACACTGTCACAGTCCCCTGCTGACTGACTGCTCATCGGCCAGCTAACTCCCCACCAAGCCTTTGCTGCGTGCTAACACATTCGCAACATGTTGTGTTGGGATGGCGTGTGTTGCTGAGATGGCGTATGATGCTGTCAGTGGAGTGGCTTTACCGCTGCCTATGCATGCTTGTTGTTGTTTCGTCTACTTGTCTGATTTCTCCGTCTCCGTGGTTATCCCGTTGTATTGCTTGCGTGGCGTGTTTTTACTGCATTCGTGTTGTTTCAGCTTCTTGTGTTTCTAGAAGTGGCGTGGTTTTCCCGTTRTGTTGTGAACAATAGGGTGGGCCTTTATGGGATGTGTGGACTAAATTCTGCATAGATATTTAGTTCTCACACTCTTAGTGACAGTCCAATGAAGTAGCATTAGTTATAAGAACTTTAATATTCATAGCATTTCATTTCCATGCGCTTAATTATATAATCAGTAAACTCAAATAGCTAACATTTCATATTTGTTTCAAATTACCAATTTGTATGTAAGTAAATTGCGTTTCATTCATCCGCATGCGCATGCCCATGTACATAGTCCCTCAATATGACATTTGTAAAAAATCAAACATTCGCGCAAGCGATAAAAAAAGAGAGCATTCGCACCATCATTGACTAACAAGATTTGAGCAGGCTCCACATATTTTCTAAGTAAATAATATTACAACGGCATTAAATTTATTCATAAAGATCGCGCGAAGTCAAGTGGTCTGTTCATAACTGGTCAACCAGAATTCGTTTTCATATGGAATTAATCTTCAAATGCTTGATGATGTCAAAATTAATTGAATAAAAAAGTTTTAATAAAACTGAAAAACAGTCTGTAAAACGGAAATCATTTCATCTCTACGTATTTGCACGTTGCCCAGAAATTGAAGAATTGAGCATCACTTCAGAGAAGAAAATTGGCAACGTGGCTCTCAAATTATTTTTTTTTTATTATATTTTTCTTCTATATATGGAATTAAATTACAAAATTTATATACAATTGCTTTTTATTCAATTATATGTCAATTTTCAATAATAAAGCACAATGAACAAAAGTGTTAGCATAGACGACATCGTCTTGAGATTTCGATTCATAGATAGTTTATCAACTTCACGACAATATTATGCCAGCTTGTATGTATGTTTTTCGGTAAAGTTGTATTTTTTTAATGTTTTGCCAGAACTAAATTCTTTTCTCCACCACGCTTCCGCCCGAACTCGCCTTATTCCCATGGGTAGAAAAGTTTCGACGGAGGAGTTTTTATCTAATAAAATAGTACCTTCGCGGGGCAAGGTGAAGTAAGCGTCATAAAACAATTCTTATAGTCACTAAACTTTACAGGAACACTCCTGAAAATCGCCCTAAAATTTCTTTGAAATCGGTCCAGTTGTTTCGGAGTATATGAGGAACATGCATTCAAAATTTCTCTTACTCGTTTATATACTTATCTACATAGGTATCCATATGTATATAGGTATGGTATGCATTCTTAGTTTTGTTAAATACGGGCTTATATTCTTCATGAAAGCTCTGAATGGAAAAGTGATTTTCTCTTCAATGAAGTTAAATTTAATATACCGGCTCGCTTTACGAGTCAGTTTAAACTCTTAATGTTAAAACATTGTAAATCAAATTTTGAACTAAATGGGCCTTTCCGCCGCTTATGTGACACCTTTAATTTTCATTCATGTACAATTGATTTATATGGTCCTCTTTTCAAAATAATAATAATTTATTATAAAGTAATATTAAATATTACCAGTTGAAAATTTTCTTTCTGTAGCAGTTTTAGATCTCTACATTTGAAAAACTCTATGTTTACACTCTTGCAATATGTTGCTACAGAGTGTAATAGTTGTGTTCACCTAAAGGTTTTTTTGTATCATCTCAAAATAATCGAGGTAGATAAGTGGTTATATATATTATAAGTATATATTCGTCTGTGTAAGCTGTGACTTGAGTAAAAATTGAGATATCTTAATGAAACTTGGTACTCATGTAACTCAGCCTTTCCTTACTTGTTATGTCATGACTCGGCTCATTCCACATCGGTTGAGCGGTAGGAGAGTAATTATTGGAGTATTAATATTAGGTTACCTAATTGATTCACCATTTTCTATTAAAAAGTTGCTTAAAATGAATATTTCATGCCTTTATTTTTATTAATCGCAAAAGCATACAAAGCATCCGAATTTATTCCTTTTTTACTTGCTGTTTTTGTTTATATAATCGTTCATACGCTGTCAAAATTGGACAATGGGCGTGGCAGCGCTCTACCGATTTCAACCAAATTCGGTGTATGACATAACCCTGACGATCTTTTTTCACATTGTGAGAATGTACAAAATATATACATACATTTACTAGTAGATCCGGCCACGCGTTGCTGTAGTATACATTTTAAAATATTAGTCATATAATAAGCTATTCAATACAGTGAATATTTTATTTACGAATAAAGACGAAAACGTTATGTTCATGCAAATAAATTTCATTAGAAAAAATAACAAATTTAAGGCTGCTTTCTCAATGTCTGGTTACCAGCCTTCCTTCCAGTTAATATAGTTGTCCGCTTAATGGATTGTCCCAAATAAACATCAACAAATTGTGGGGCCCGTTAATGGAGATGATTCCACTGTATTTTTTATTTATGGACACAGTGTGCTAAATTTTGCTAAAACTGGTTCAGTAGTTTAGAAGTCCATCACAAACAACGTGACACTTAATTTTTATATAAAAATATTAATATATTCGGATAAAATTTTGAAAAAAAAGTGCTCCCAGATATTTGGACTCCAGTGGGTAGGAAGAAAATGTCGGTCAATATGTGTGATCTGAAATTCGGATGAAACGTTTTCTTGAGAATAATATAACCTTTTGTCGAAAATGAGTTGAATCGGCCAATAATACCTTTAAGTCCATATACCATTCATACCTAGTATAACTTTCAGTTGACTTTAAACCACAAATATCGGCCAATGTGGAGGTATTTTTTTGAAAGAGCATTTTTTTCTAATAACAGTGTATCTTTGTGACTTAGTCACCATATAATTGATATCCTAAATTTTTAAACAACGCCCACTGAGCGATTTCACAGGCCAAAAATAAAAAGATAAAAGTTGAAAATTTTCCACTGTTTGTACAAAGCTATTTCTTAAAAAAAACAAGTAAAGCTAACGGTAAATACACTTTTGCTCAATCCCATTCGTACGCGCTACGAAAAGCGAAAGAGTGAGACAATAGAAACACGCGGACTGTGCAGTGATAATAGCTTAAAACAAGAAAAAACGTTAACTTCGACTGCACCGAATCTAATATACCTTTCATAGGTGCATTTCTTTTGGTAACTATGTGTCCAGTTTGTATGAAAACTATATGCTATAGTAATCCGATCTGAACAATTTTGTCGGAGATTATGTTATTACCTTAAACAGTATTCCATGTCAAATTCGTGAAGATACCACGTCAAATGCGAAAGTTTTCCAAACAAGCCCTTGATTCCGATCGTTCGGTTTGTATGGCAACTATATGCTATAGTGAGCCGATCTGAACAATTTCTTCCGATATTACATTATTTTTATGAACAATAACTCATACCAAATTTCGTGACGATATATCGTCAAATGAGGAAGTTTCCCATGCAAGCATTTGATACCGATCATTCAGTTGCTATGGCAGCTATATGCTATAGTTAACCGATCTGAACAATTTTTTCGGAGATTACATTGTTGCCTTAGAAAATAATCTATTCTAAATTTCGTGAATATATCTTGTCAAATATAAAAATGTTCCATACCAGCGCTAGATTCCGATCTGCAGTTTGTATAGCAGCTATGTGCTATAGTAAGCCGATCTGAAAAATTTCTTCGTATATTACATTATTATCTTAGAAAATAACCTGTACTTACTTTTATGATTCCGATCGATCAGTTTATATGGCAGATATAAGTTATAGTGGTCCGATATTGGCAGTTCCCACAAATGCCTTGAAGAGAAAATTACGTATACAAAGTAAATATACAGACAGACAGACGGACATGGCTAAATCGACGCAGCTCAACGTACTGATCATTTATATATGTATGTATATACTTTATAGGGTCTCAGACGTATACTTGTAAATTTTATTATTTTTTATGTTTGTTTTGAGCTTTGGTTTTCATTTCATCATTTTTATCAGATGTTTGGTGGCGGAGTTATAAACGGGAGAGGGACATTTAAAAAAGCCTTGGCAAAAGTTTCACTTTTATTTAGGCAGTGGAAGTATGTTTGGTCGCTGATTCCATACAAGACTGACCACTGTGCATCGGGCTGACTTTACTCCATATATAATATATTTATATACCATATTTAAAATGGCTTGAAAATAAGTTCTCAAGTATACCTCAGCAATGTCAAAAATTAATATAGTAATAAAAAACTAAGTGAGTGTATGACGAACAAAGAAGTTGAACCCTTTCACTACATTTTTTAGTAGAAAGTCTTGTGAACGCCTGAAGGTATTTGGTCAGCTTTGACTTATGGAAGTTGCAAGAGTATAAAATATTTTATTACACCCGAACTTAGCCCTTCTATATTTGTTATTAATCACTGTTAACCTACTCCCACGCAAAGTATTTTAAATAACTTCTTGCATATCCACTTTGAGTACTCACTGATGTATTTTATATGTCAATATGTATGGTTTTGCATAAAATAAGTGCCAATACGAAAAATGTGTTTTGCTTCATAACTTTTCAAATCACAATAACGGGATACCCGCAACAAAATACAAAACATATTTTTATTATGATGATCGCTATTCTACTTCTACTTTGCTAGTTCTCGGAGACACTTGTTATTGCTTTCCACAAACTGTTAGGAGTGTTAGATATTTCGTTTTCAAAATATTCCTTCACATAAAATATTCACAAAATTAGAAAAGTAAGTACGGGTTCAAAATCTAGCAGCAATTTTAATTAGCGCAAAAGAATGGTTCAGGGTCCACGGTGTTGAGGTTATTCGGTGGCCTGCTTAATCTCCTGACCTCAACTTCATAGAAAACCTGTGAATCGATATCAATAAAAGAGTACCTGAAGAGAGACTACCGAATTAGAAAGATTTATGGCATGAAGTGAAAGAGGCTTAGAAAAGGAATACCAATAAAACGTTTTCAGGATCTCATAGACTATGCCTTGGAGACGTGATGCTTTGTTAAAGAACCGTGGTACATAGAATACTCCTATTTGTAGGAGGAACTAGTTTGTTATTTTTTTTTATAGACTGCGATATAAAATTTTGTTTATGTTTAATTAAAATAAATGAAATGCCGTGGAACGTAACATAGACTGCTTTCATGGCACTACAACCTTGGGGCCATGCGAGCCAAGAACAGAGATTTTCGACAGATGCTTCTATCTTTTGCGAGGTCACGCCAGTGCAGATGGGTCACATGTTCCTTCCGTTGAATGAGTGGGTCATTTTCCATTCAACCAGTGTATTCGCAACATTTTATGCGTTTAATAGACAGTTGTGGTTCCATCTTCTTCGATATTCATCATATTTTAAATGTAAATCATGACTCTGCGGTTCAGATTATTATGTTGAAGAAGACGCACGAGAGGGAATCACCCTGTCTAAAAACTCGTCTGGAATCGATTGGCATGTAGAGGTCTTTCCTGATTTTGACGAAGCTGACAGTTGCGCTAAGCGTCATTCTGCGTAAGCGGATGAGTTTCGCAAAGGTACCAATATTAGACATACCGTCGAATAAGCAGTAATATTGATAGCGATTTTGAAGGTGATGAATGTCGATCGGTTTATCAATTTACATTGAGATTAAGTCTTCCACACAATACTTTCGAAAGAACATTTCATTTGCTTGCTAAAACTTTTGAGACAACTGCTGCTTTTCACGCACACCCATTTGTGTTGTTCCCTTGTCCAGTCTGGAGAAAGCAGAACTAACGGCGCGGGTGTTGAGGCGTTGATATCAATATATGACGCGGGTTGAAAAAGTCGCACGATAGAGAATCGCCTTGTCTGAAACCTCGTTTGGTATCGAACGGCTCGGAGAGGTCCTTCCCGATAATGACGGAGCTTTGGTGCTGCTCAACGTCAGCTTACACAGCCGTATAAGTTTTGCAGGAATACCAAACCGATGTGTGATCGCGGCATAAAGGCAGCTGTGTCGATTCTCCTTTCATGGGTCTTTTCCAAGATTTGGCGCATGGTGAATATCTGGTCGGTTGTTGATTTACCAGGTCTAAAGCCACACTGATAAGGTCCAATCAATTTGTTGACGGTGGGCTTTAATCTTTCACACAATACGCTCGACCGAACCTTGATATTCAGGAGACTAATCCCACGGTATTTGGCGCAGATTGTTGTTCACCGCTTTGTTGTTCTTCAGGCGGATAATTGCTATTCGAACTTCTTTCTGGTCGGGCAATGGACCGTCTGCTCCATCGTCATCTATTGGGGAATCGGGTTCGCCTCCTGGCGTTGTGCGTTCACTGCCATTCAGCAGGCTGGAAAAGTGTTCTCTCCATAATTTAAGTATGCTCTGGTCATCGGTGACAAGATCACCTTTGGGGGTTCTATAAGAGTATGCTCCGGTCTTGAAACGTTCTGAAAGCCGCTGAATTTTTTCGTAGAATTTTCGAGCATTATCCCTGTCGGCCAGCTTATCAAGCTCTTCGTACTCACGCATTTCGGCCTCTTTCTTTTTCTGTCTACAAATATGTCTCGCTTCCCTCTTCAACTCTCGGTATCTATCCCATCCCGCACGTGTTGTGGTCGATCGTAACGTTGCGAGGTAGGCAGCCTGTTTTCTCTCCGCCGCAACACGGCACTCCTCGTCGTACTAGGTGGTCTTTTGCACTTTCCGAAAACCAATGGTTTCGGTTGCAGCTGTACGTAAGGAGTGCCATCCCGCAGTTCCCTTATACCGAGTTGTTGACGAGTGCTCTATGAGAGCAGGAGTGCAAACCGAGTAGAAAATCGTTCGGCTGTCTGTTGTGATTGCAGCTTCTCGACGTCGAACCTTCATTGTGTTTGATGGCGTACGTTTTTTGCTGCACAGAGGCAGGTGCGAATCTTGGCTGCAACAAGATAGTGGTCCGAGTCGATGTTAGGACCTCGGAGTGCACGCACATCTAAAATACTGGAGACGTGTCTTCCGTCTATCAGAACATGATCGATCTGGTTGGTGGTTTTTCGATCCGGAGGCAGCCAGGCAGCTTGATGTATCTTCTTATGCTGGAATCTACAGATAAACATTTTTCGGGCCCCGGCGAAGTCGATCAGCCTCAATCCATTTGGGGATGTTTCCTCGTGGAGGCTGAATTTACCGACCGTAGTGCCAAAGATACCTTCTTTGCCCACCTTGGCGTTAAAGTCGCCAAGCAAGATTTTGACATCGTAGCGGGGGCAGCTCTCATAAGTGCTTTCCAAGCACTCATAAAAGGCATCTTTGGCCACATCGTCCTTCTTTTCTGTCGGGGCGTGGGCGCAAATCAGCGATTTGTTGAAGAACCTCGCTTTGATGCGGATTGTGGCTAGACGTTCATTCACCGGGGTGAATGATAGTTCTCGGCGACGGAGTCTCTCTCCCACCACGAAACCCACACCAAACTTGCGCTCCTTTATATGGCCACTGTAATAAATGCCACAAGGACCTACTCGTCTCTGTCCTTGTCCCGTCCATCGCATTTCTTGGACGGCGGTGATGTCAGCCTTTATTTCTACGAGGACATCACCCAGCTGGGAAGCGGCACCTTCCCAATTAAGGGACCGGACATTCCAAGTGCATGCCCTCAATYCGTWGTCCTTATTTCGTTTGCCATGGTCGTCGTCAAAAGTAGGGTCTCTCATCCGAGGCTGTTGTTKCGTTTTCATTGGGGTGCTTTTTTTACGTGCCGGGTCCCAAACCCAGCGTACAACCCTATGAAGGGAATGTTTCGCCTTCTCACTTTAGCTCGCCATCAAACGGATGTTCTTAGGCTACATAGAGGATACTTGGTCAAGGACCGGAAGTCGTGAGCTGCTTGAGTCATATGTAAAAGAATCGTTTCTGGCCACTCCCAAGTGAATGGCGATCAGAGAACTTTCCTCACTTGCGTGAACTTCTACACATGACTCCTCCATTGATTTCTAGACTAGGATTATATGCACACCATTCTATCAGTAATTAATAGCCTTGACAGACGAAAGGCGAAATTTGCATTAGCGGGCTTAATTTGCATTAACTTGCGCATTTCATTCATGATAATGAAAATTAGTAATGCACAAAAATTTCGCACATTTTTGTAATTTTTGGACAGATGTCGCTTAATGTCTGTCGCCTCCTTGTGTTTGCAGAGCACGGGTAAGCAATTTTTATATTGCTAGTTAAAGTAGTTATGTGCAAGTATATCACAAACAAATGTAAATGATTAAAAGATGGTAGAAAATAAACAACGCACAGTTTGCTACCCATTTTTTAATATTCTTAACTTTTTCGCATACTTTTTCCCGTTATAATCAAGTGATATTAATTGCATTTTATTGTATTTTAACGTACGAATAAACGAATTTTCTCGTTAAATTTATATTCATTTTCCAAAAATACCAAAATTGTCATTAATAATTTCCTCTTATTCATTTTTATTTCACTTTTTTTAATAAATAAACAAATTTCACAATCAGCTAACTAAATGGACGATTCTGTCACCATAAAATTTTAATGAGCATTAGAATTTCTCAGTGGGCATTAATTTAGCTCGTCTGTCAAGGCAATAAATCTGAAAAAAAAAATTATAAATACCAGCGTGTACTATATAATATGTATGTATTTCACGCAAAAGAAGTAATATAACAGCTAATTTAAATTTTTGTACCGCTATCCAGAAACCCTGAATTATGTATCTGTAGTTGGATATAAATAAGTATGTATATTCTAAATATACTTTTCCATATAAATATGTATATACATATCGCAGATATTTTGAAACTATCAGCAACGTTAGATTTGTTTATAGTACGAGTATAGAAAATTTAAAAAGTTTATACAGTTTTCTTTCTAATTATGTTTGCAATTTAAATTTGATAAACTTTTTCTTTTTCTACCCCGCATATTTTACTTTTTATTTTTGTTATTCGCCATATTTTTCACAGTTCACCACCCAGTGATCACTCGTCCTTTCTCATTCTCACTCACAGTGAACTTTTCGTTTACCTATGTACATAAGAACTATATCTACGAATATGAACACGGTTAATAGCGTTTTGGATTTTAAAGTTGCACTGTATCTACCGTTGTATACCCTCCCCATTCAAATAGCTGCAATTTATTTGAACTGCTTTCTCTTCATTTATATGTGTTTCCTTTTTCTGTGTATACTATGCCTAAAGTTAAAAAAGGGGAAGATGAGAGATCACGGGCATGCGCATTGTTTTGAATACCCGTTTCAATGTTCAAAAAATGCGAATTACATTAGTGAAACGGAAAAATTTCATTAATATTGTTATCGGTGGTTGCATAGAGTTTGGCCAAAAAACGGACGTTAAGTTGTTGGTTATGTTTGGTCTGTACTTATATTTCATAACTCTAAATTTATTCTGGTTTGTACTGGCTTTTACTATAATCTATATGCTTAATGTACTGTAATTTTATCGGCACATATTGTGATTTTAGATACATGTATGTACCCTCAACATTTAATTTTAACCATTCTTAGAAAATCCAGATGTAATAAGCTGATTAATAGCCTTTACGGACGACAGCCCTAATCTGCATTAGCTGACTTCATTTGCATTAATTTGCACATTTGATCCATGTTAAGCAAATTAGTAATGCACAAAAATTTCAAGCATTTAGTTGAATTTACCAAATTTGAGTAGGCAACACTACCCAAAAATTACCGATTTTTGCTATTGTTTGACAGATGTCGCTTGAAGTATGTCGCTTACTTTGTGCTTACAGTATCAGAGGTAAGCAGTTTTCATATTGCTAATTAAATTATGTGCAAGTATATTAACACAAACAAATTTTAATATTTTTAGATGGCAGAAACTAAACAACGCGTAGTTTGCTATCCATTATACCAATATTCTTATCTTTTTCGCACACTTTTTTTCGCGTTACAATTTTAATTATTAACATATACAACAACAAACGAATTTTTTCGTTAAATTTTCATTTAACCTTTCTTAATGCGCCTGAATTTAGTTTATCTGTCAAGGCTATTAATTATAGAATTACTTTCAATACTATTTAGATTTATTTCCCGTAATAAAAAAAAAAATTGGCAACACTAAACTTTATTCTTCCTACCTGTCGTTAGAGGTCACCATATTAAGGATTTATTGTCCTTATGTTATGTTGTTTGCATCAGAATGTAAACTATAAATATGTTGCTCTCAAAGTCATAGTATACATCAATGTACACATCGAAGCTAACAGTTTGAAAGCCTAAGCATGATTTTAGTCAATGATTACTTACTGTGTGTTCATATACTGACTGTACCGGTAATCGGGTCATCTTTTAGTTTTGCAATTATTCGGGACATCTGAGAACTATAACTCATGTGTATGCATAGTTGTTAACTTTTAAATTACAAAAAGCGCCAAAACGGCCTAACCATAAAACATTTTGTATTTGTTAAAAGTAAAAACACAAAACATGCAAATAACGGGCAAATCATTTAGTATAAGTAGTCTGTAAAATTTACAATAACTGAATCTGCCTATAATAAAAATCACAACTGAATTTCAACTTTGGTTAAGTACTAAATAATATTTTTGTTAAACAGCTGTGATCTGTGAGCGATTCGCCAATTATAAGCGTTTTCTCTTTTGTTAAAAAATACAAATTTTTGTTGTTGTATTACTTACGACTGGAAATCCATTATTTATAGAAAAGAAAAAAAGTTTTCCAACATTTTTTAACTCAAAAAAAAAAAAAAAAAATCCGCTAAGAGAGAATCATAATACAATTNAAAAAAAAAAAAAAAAAATCCGCTAAGAGAGAATCATAATACAATTGTGCAAATCTGTAAACTGAGTGCTCGGACTTATTCCAAATTTTGACTGTAGCATATGGACAAAAACAACATATATCCGTATATGATACAAAATGTTCTGAAAAGGTCGAGGAAATCTGACTTTTTTTGCTTTGCACCATGATAACGCTCTTGCTCTCGCATCCTTGCTTGTGAGGGAATATTTCCCTCAGAACGATGTTATGCTACGAGTGAGAAGGTAAAATTTCTTTTCAAGAAAGGTACACTGTTATGAGTAAAACACGCTCTGTAATTTTCGTTGTGATAACTTAAATATTGGTCAATATATCCAGTGTAGAATCACCCGGAAGTTCGAAAATCTTTATTCTAGGTATATGGGTTTGCTATTGCCAGGAAAGGATTCTGCCTGAATTTCAATTTTACATCCCATACATTGACCGATATTTTCGGTAAAAAGTCGACTATAGGTACTGTGGTCTATATATTTTGTACCGGTAGCCATGGTTGTTGTCGGATTTCGCCCACTTTCACTGTGACGTAACTATATGGGAATAATGCAATGTACTTAATTTAATCGAAATCGCTCTGTCACGCCTATTGTCCGTAATATCTCTGGCGTAATTAGTTATTGATTTATTACGCTTTCATTAGTCAGTACCGTTATATGGGGATCGAGTAGGGTTATATTCTAATATCAGCCATTTTAACACTCCGGTAAGAGTTTACCTTTAGTGGCTTAGGAGATATGTACATTAAACCTATTAGAGGGCGGGGCCATACCCACTTTTTCAACATTTTTTGCCCACTGATGCCTTTTCCTAATGCGATCCCTTGGCACAGTCTTATATCTTAATTTAGTGTATAGTTACGGCTTTTTATAGGTTTGCGGTTAATGGCGATTTGTGGGCGTGGCAGTGTTCCGATTCCGGGTCAACTGTTCAACTTTTTCTTGTCATCCTAATCGTTTATTTACATGTAACGCCATATCTACTATCATGAACAAAACTCTTATACTCTGTAGAGACAGGTTGTAAATATATAAAAACGTTATCACAATCTCGCCGTTTATTTGCTGTTGGTAGTTATCAAGAATGCATTTTAAATTATGGGCTGGCGTAGAGAACGATATACGAGTATTATATATGTATGTATGGTTGTTAAGAAGATTTTAAGTATAAGAACATCGTTTTTGTGAAAAGTGAAAAAATACAAATTTCAAAAATTTGATTTAACTCAAAAAGCCTTCCCTACAAATTAACGATTGTGGCGGTCCTTCCCACAGTTCCTTAATTGTTATTTCTAAATTGTAGTGGGAGGCTCTAGAGGCTCAAAAAATGTTTTACAATTCTATGTATTTGTACAACTGACTAAAATAGTTTAAAATTATTATTATTATTATTATTATTATTATTAAGCGAACGACTATCGGCAATATACCAGTAATTTAAATACATAAACTATTTATAATATAATTTAATATCAATTATATAATATGATATGCTTGTTTAGTGAAGATGATCTTTTGGGGCCTAATTATTCCCAGATCTTTGATGTTCTCACCTTCGGTGACTTTATTTCCAGCTAGCTCATAGCTTGCCTGAGTATCGGTGTGTGAGCGTGAGAAGGATATGACAGCGCACTTTTTTATATTTAGATCCAACTTATTGTTAATACACCACGTAGAGAGATGATCCAGATCTTGTTGGAGGGCTTGGGTGTCGGAAAGGGTGAGTCGATACCGGACTTTTTTCGATTCGGGATTTCTAATAGAGCGGAAAAGTTGCCGTAGTACTTCCTGATTCCAATGCAACTTTTTATACGAGCGAAAATGCGGGGCGGAACAACGCAAGGTGAAAATCGGCTTGCGGCCACACTTCTTGACGTTGATTTCGCCGAGTGCTATCACTCACATTCATTCACCTACGCCAGAGGACACGTTCGGATAGGTCTCCACACAAATATTTTTTCATCAAGTTCCTTCACTCTTGTCGGTGATTTCGCCGAGTGCTATCACTTATATTCTCTCAACAGAACACAGAACTCAAAATATCTGTATCTAAATTTAAATTTAGACAGAAATGTCCTGTCTTTGGCATATATCCGTACAATCTCTCGTGAGTCCCAGTTACCTACTTACCAGGATGTTCTTTTGTGTTATCAGTTTGAAAGATTTCGAATAGGGCGACTCCGAGGACAGGACTATGAACCTAGGAGGAAACAGATTACAGAAATAGTTGAAAAAAGGCTGGAAATACTTTCAGAAAGTCATCTATTCCGATAGTTTCACACACCAGAGTTGTATAAATGCTCACAACATACCATAAGATGTTATAATGTTTTTAAGGAACCCAATAGGTTTGAGCTCTAAAAGAGACGACTTGGTCTCTTCTGCCGGAAAATTATTTGACATCGCTGCTTGTAAATGCATTTATTTTTCTTCTTGCACTGTCCAAAGGAAAGGAAAGTTCCAAAGAACAACCAATTCTCTTGGACCAGAGAACCAGAAGAATTGGTCGCATTGGAAGTGTTGATCTACCTGAAACAAAAAAGATTACAAAGAAAAATTACTGTAAAGAAAAGCTTTCAAAACGGCATTCAACATCAACACTCACCAGAAAAGTATCAGCTAGAACACGTGACCATTCAGATCAGTCAGACTCTCATACAGACGACAACAATGTAGGTGCTTCGCACATGGATTCTTCCAAAAACGATGGTGATAATGAATTTTCTCTTCCATCGTCTAAAACCAAACAAAACACACTAGTATTAGAACACACTGCTTTAGCTGCCTAAAGATTTGGAGTAAGTGATAGAACAGCGGCCTTGATTGTTTCATCTGCTTTTCTGGATGACAAAAAGCAGGTTTGATAACAGAGGATCGGGCTAGCTTTGTCACTGACAAATGCAAGATTAGTCGGGCAAAAAAAAAGTGTTGGAGTTAAGCTCCAAAACACCGAAAGTACTGACTCTGTATATGGGCTGTATTTTGACGGTCGCAAAGACAATACACTTACACAAGTCAGCGAAGGTGAAAAGTACTACCGCGACACTGTCAAAGAGGAACMTATTTCTCTTATAGCGGGACCTGGTTGTCATTACTTTGGCCACGTCACCTCTCCTTGCGGGTCAGCTGAGGATGAGACGCAAGCTATATGGCAACATTTACAAGACAATTCAGTTGATGTGGAACATCTAGAAGTTGTCGGTGCTGATGGCACCAACACGAACACAGGTTGGAAAGGTGGAGTCATTCGGAAACTTGAAGAAAGAATAGGTAGGCCATTACAGTGTGTTGTTTGTCTTCTACATTTCAACGAACTTCCATTTCGTGCTCTTTTCGAACACATAGATGGTGTCTCAAAGAGTCCAAATACATTCTCTGGCGACATAGGTAAACTGCTCCCTGATTATGAGAAGTTGCCTGTTGTCAAATTAGAAAGTTTTCCATCCTGCCAATTTGCGTCGATGCATGCAGGTAACATGTGCGAATCTCGCTGGCTCACCTGTGCAAATAGAATTCTGAGATTATACATTTCTACTGACAAACCAACAAAGGAAATAAAGATTTTGGTCAAGTACATACTTACAGTTTACTCACCTTTGTGGTTCTCAATAAGATTCAATAGTTCAATCAAAGATGGCTCGCGCCATCTCTATGTTCCAAGATACTTACCTGCTAAACTGCGCAAGGTTGCCGATTCATCCATTCAACAGAATGCTTTCTTTGCTCTTCCAGAAAACATTCTCCTTAGTATGATGACTGACGAACGGATAGAAGTCAGAAAGTTGGCCCTTGACCGTCTTCTGGCAGCCAGAGAGTCTGACACTGTAAATGGAAGGGTTAGATGTAATAAAGTGCCAAAGCTGAATTTCAAAGCTAATAATTATTACRATATGATTAATTGGAAGAGTATTACCTTGACTGTTCCACCAGTTCTTTGTTCAGTTTCTAACGAAGAACTCATAAAAAGGCTGTCGGGTGACACTGCAGAAGTATGGAAATTTAGTGAATTCCCCTTTCACACCGTGGCAGTCGAGAGAACCGTCAAACCGGTGACAGAGGTATCTTCTAAAGTGATTGGCCCCCAATCTCGTGATCGTTTTATACGCTCTACACTGAAATCTAGGCAACAAGTGCCAAAGTTTAGTACAAAATCTGATTTTATCAATAAATTTGACACAGATTCAGATTAAAACAAGTAAGGAAGGGCTAAGTTCGGGTGTCACCGAACATTTTATACTCTCGCATGATAAAGTGATAATCGAGATTTCAGGTGTGGTTGTGAACCGATTTCAGCCATATTTGGTACATGTCATCAGGG
>NW_017536341.1:188151-195384 GCF_001853355.1 Bactrocera latifrons | reverse complement strand
AATACAGGTTAGCTGAGAGCTGCAACAATTTTCACCTTGCGCTGTGGCGCGCCACGATTTTAGACGAATTTCCGAAATTTCAAGGCCGGAGTTGGGGTTGAAGATGCAATCCGATCTCAAAACAAAAAGTTGCATTGGAATCAGGAAAGTACTAAGGCAACTTTTCTGCACTATTAGAAATCCCGAATCGAAAAAAGTCCGGAATTGACCCACCCCAGTTTTTGTAACACGACGTACTGAGGTTTTTGCATATTCGTCTGAGATCGCTGAATTTTTGGTAGTTCTGTCTAGTTTCTTTTTTTTTTTAAAGGTGCTGCCTTTTTAAATTTTATTTTGTGGATTAGCTCATTTGAAGACCAGCATTTAAAGTTAATTATATTATTTATGTGCACAGGAACATGGCGTGAGATTCCATCTTGTAATTTATCGTAGAATTATTTTATTTTTTCTTCTAGGGAAACGCGGGCGTGTAATTCCGACCAATCGGTTTTTAAGAAAAATGTATTGAGATTCTCGTAGTCTGCTTTTTTGAATGCAAATGAGGGTGAATCAGCTGGTTTGAGTTCAGGTGAGAGTTCTGTATTTCTAGGGTTGGATGGTATTTATCCATTGTTATGAGGGGTCGGTGCTACAGTTATTAATATCTATGCTTGAGAAGCAGAGATCTAGGAGATTGTGGTGTTCATTTAGGACATTATTACGTTGTGTGCAGCCTGCAGATGCTAATCCGGTATATAGTAAGTTTTCACAGTCATTGCGTGGATTCTGGCATTTTTATATTTGTTTCTCATATAGGATAGTTGTTGACAGTGTAATTTGTAAGCTTCGCTGATTGAGGTGGCATATATATGCACCCGATAATTAGATCCGTATTATTGCACTTGATTTTAATATAAATTAGTTCTAGATAGTTATCAGGTAATACAATAAGCTCAGCGTAGATGTGTTGTTTTATTGCGATGAAAACGTCGCCACCACGGGTGTAATTGCTTGTTAAGTTGCTTCTATTCTTTCTGAATATTGAGCAGGATTTATCAATGACTTCCCCATCCAGGATGGCTGGGTGTAGCCAGGACTCGGTGATACAAACAACGTCAGCATTATTGGCCGATGACGATGTTTAGAATTCGGTTATTTTTGTCCTTAGACCTCTCACATTCTGGTACAGTATCACCAGCTTTGTTAGGCATACCCTTCTGAGTGAGCGGGCGAAAATTTTTGTTAAGATCTTAGGAATTCCCTGTACGTACTTGATGGTTTTAGTTGTATCTCCACTCTTAATTATTGAATCGAGTTCAACACGTAAATATTTTAAATGGAGCTGTTGGGCTTGTGTCTGGTGTCATTATCTGGCTTGTGCTTAAGAATGTTTAGTGCTATGTCTGGTGACGGTGTTTCAATAAGTAGTGGACGATTGCGACCAGCTGTTGGATGACCAAGTCGCCGTAACTTGAGGTTTGGTAAACTACTAGCAATGCTAGGTGGAAATGCAGCGAGAATTTCGGTTTCGTCATCCTCCAGGCGCTCCAGACCATCAACTTTCGTAAATTCTGGGACGTTAACAATATTATGTTGGATTGACACATTTTACGTTCAGCCATCTCAGCAAAAATGTCGTCAACAGATGTTGACATATCCAGACAAGACTTAAGTGTTTTCTCCACATTAGAAGTCTGTTGTTAAGATGAGAGCAATCATTAATTAATGTATTATTTTGCTTAGCAAGGTTACTGACCTCTTCTCTGATATTGGCCACGTTACCTTCGATAGCTGATTTGAATTGATCTAGTTTAGTTTGGAATTGAGCTACTAGTGTTACAGTAAGATTGAAGTTTTCTCTCAAAGAGTTTCTCTAGTTTATCCATTGTTACCGCCTCGCCTTCGTGGACTTCTGGAATATAATCTGGAAAAATGACACTAACCTCACTTATACACTGGTCACATTTCCACGTTGGACCATTTTGTTTATTAAAGTGAGCTATACCCTTGAATTCGTCCGTAGTTAAGTTCGTACATTTAAGGTGAACCCAGGTACGGCAGGATGCACAGAGTATGCTTGCCTGGTTCTATTTAACGTTGGTGGAACAGACGCTGCACAAGTGTGTGATTCCGGTCGGCTTCTTCGGTGGCATGTTGACTCAATTTTTAGTGGTGTTGTTAATGTTATTGTGTAAATTATGATTTCCTGGAACGTGAATAGTCGTCCCTTAGTGGATAATGGTTGTTTAAACAATTAGTTTAAACAATTAACTTAATAATTAATAATAATTTACACAGCACAATTGTAAACACGTGCGAAAGCACAGGGATGCCAAATTATAAATAAAATATTTTTTTACCCATTTTCCATCAATGTTTTTCCTAAAAAATGCACTAATGCTCAACTACAATTGCTTGGTTATATTATATTATCGGTATTTAGTTGTAATGATTTGATACTCTAGTCAGCGCAACTGACACAGAGTTGAAAACGGTAGTAACACAAAAAAGTTAAAGTTTGACACTTCATCAGAATTTTTTTGATAGGTTCGGTTAGTATCGATAATGCCGAAATTAAAAACTTTTACCAAAGTTGTCTGCAGTTGTGTTGAAAACTCTAATAAGGAACATAATTATAAAGAAATTATTATAATTAGTAGTAAAGACATATCATTTCATTGTTAACAATTTGTGCCATTTCATTTTCCATGTTTAATATTGCCAAGCCTGACAGTCATTCTTTACATATTATAAAGCGCAAATAGATGTATGTAGATAAGTTCCCATTAGAGAAACTGAGCTCCACTATCTACGGACACTAGACGTGTTAGAACACCTGTATTGCCGTAAAGAAATTTTGAACGATATCAACGTGGGTCGCCGATTTATATTTCGGGATTAAAGAACAAAAACAAATTTTAATCATAAAAAAAAACCTTTATTCGTCTTCTTTACTGGTGTAGACACCTGTGAGCCAGGTCGCGAGTGCGATGACTGTATGTTTGATTACAGGAGATATTTCGTCTTGCCCTCGTTCACTGCCAGACCCATTTGCTTTGCTTTCTTATCCAGTCTGAAAAAAGCAGAACTAACGGTGCGATTGTTAAGGCCAACGACAGCAATATCATCGGCATACATCAGCAGCTGAACACTCTTATGGAAGATTATACCTTCTCGATTTAGCTCTTCATCTTCAATTATTTTCTCCAAGAGTAGATTGAAGAAGTCGCACAAAATACATTCGCATTGTCTAAAGCCTTGATAGACGAACGGCTCGTAGAAGTACTTCCCGATCCTCACGCTTCTATTTACACGGCCGAAAGAGTTTTGCAAGGCTGCTCCTTTTCGTACTCTCAAAATCAGCTTTAAAATCGACGAAGAGGTGATGTGTACCGATTCTCTTTTCACGGGTCTTTTTCAAGATTTGGCGCATGGTGAATATCTGGATGGTTGTTGACTTTCCAGGTCTAAAGCCACACTGATAAGATCCAATCAGTTTGTTGACGGTGGGATTTAATCTATCACACAATACGCTCGATAAAGCCTTATGCGATGTTGAGGAGGCTTATCCCACGGTAGTTGACGCGAATTGTGGGGTCTCCCTTTTTTGTATTGGGCAGAGCACAATTAAATTCCGATCCAAGCAACCAACACCACAAAAACCAATTTTCCAGATTGGAGAAAACTTTTGAGTTTATTCATCCAAGAATTTGTATACATCTTGGCATTTGGCATTTTGGCATCTTTTAACTGTATTTTAGGACTAAGTACTAGTAAAAATATTTATTTGGAGTAATAATATTTATTTTCTCCGGGAGCTCTTTTAATAAAAGACGGTTTGCAGTGACCCCTATATCTCTGAGCTGCGTCCTCTGAAATTTAAAAACCACGCAGATTTCGGTAAAGAAATGTTTAATTCTAATTAGTCGATGCTTTGACAAAATAACGGTTTATAAAATACTTTTTACCAAAACTCCGGCTTTAAATAGTTTATAAAAAAATGTTTGGTAATTACTAAAAAATATATTCCAGAAGTTCGTGTGAAAGTTTGAGACTAATCGGCTAAATCGTTTTCGAGTAATGTTGGTCACCGACTTTAAAAGCATCATTTTGAGAAAAACGCGTTTAAGGAATGCACTTCCAAGCTCTCTGAAACTTTACTAAAAACTTTCGAAATAGGTTCCTTCCGCATCGATGCATGGCTGCCAGCGAGATTTCCAAGCATTTAAGGCGTCCGGATTAGCTTTGAGAGCCTACATGCATGCTGCTTGGATCCCGTTTGTCGGCTCAAAATGCCTCTTTGTCTCGGGATCATACTCAAAGATCCATGACTCGTCACCTGTGATTACGTTGTTCAAAAATTGGGGGTGCCTTTCATACATGTTTAAATTTTCGCCGCAATTTCTGGTCGTCAGTGAGTACTTTTGGGTACTTTGTTCAAGTGCTCACAATACCATGAACCACAGATTTTGATAAAATTTACATCTGGGCAATTAAACGAATACTTAGTAGACGGTCTGAGTTAAAAACTTTGGTCACACGAGTCACACTGTCGGTCTTTGTCGAAGTCGCTAGTCTGACTCTCTTCATCAGCGACCTTTTCCGGCCCTCCAAAAAGGCCTGGTGCCACCGAAACACACCACTTTTTGCTAAAGCAACATCTGGGTAAGCCTGTTTGATCATATCTAACATCTCTATGGCAGATTTATCGAGTTTCACACAGAATTCAACTATAACGAGCGCTGCATTTTCGGTTTACGCTGACTCTCTAAGAAAAGTATTGCTCGATTCAACCTATTTTTGACATACAGACATTGACCGACATTTTCGATCAAATGTCATCTATATAACGGGATCTAAATATTCGGTACCTGGTGGTTACAAGGTGCCACAAGTTAAAAGAAATGATTCGTGCAAAGTTATTCATTTATTGGCATTTAGTAGTTTTTAACAGTACCGTTATATGGCGGGTGAACGGGGTTATCTTCCGATTTCATCCATTTTCACACTGTCGGTAGAAGTTTTTATAAGATTTGTGCTCATCAAATGTTGTTTTAGCTTAAATGGTTTGGGAGATACATATGTACATTAACCTTGTTAGAAGGTAGGGCCATGTACACTTTTTCAAAAAAGTTTGCACATAAGTGTAGTTAAGGCACTTTATATACTTTCGGTTAATGGCGATTTGTGGGCGTGGAAGTGTTTTTTTGTGCTAACCAAGTTTCATCGAGATTTATCAATTTTTACTCCAATTACAGGTTGCACAGACGGACAGACAGGCAGTCAACCGAATTTCAACTTTTCTCGTCATCCTGATCATTTATATACACATATGTATAACCCTATCTCTAGTTTTAGGTGAAACGTACAACCCTTTCGTGAGAAAAACTATAATACTCTGTAGCAACTGGTTTCAAGACTATGAAAACGGAATTAAAATCTTAAACCATTTTTTTGCATATGATCAAAATCAATACAGTTAAAAATAATTAATTGTAGTTTGTATTACAACCATTGACAGGCAAATGTCGTAACCTGCAAAAATAAGTAATGTAAAATTGTATATAAACCCACTAGCAGAAGGAATAGTTCATTTTCTAAAGATTTAGTTCATATACATACTCATATACTAATTTGAAATTTCTACTCCGAACCTGCTTTAGCTAAAATTGTTTCTCTGATCTGGCAACGCAGTGAAATATTATAGCTGTTGCTTCCACGTTACTTGGATTATATTTTATGTCTGCTGTATGGTCATAATAATCTTAGATTGATTGATATGAGTTTATTAAATTTGTGTGTTTCGATTTGATGTTGTAATAAGCACTACGGACTGTGCGCAAAGCTAAGATTTAGTAAGAGAAAGTGCTGTTGAGAATTTTATCTGCTGAATTTTGCGATGCTTTTAACCAAAATAGTGTGCCAATACACATAGAGCATATACCCAAAATCAGTGTATGCGTGCATTCTGACACACAGACGATGTCATTGCTCGTTACTGTCCCTACCGAAATGAGTGTGCAAGCGCAAGTTAAGTCTTAATATTATTGTCATTTATTGCGTTTAAGCAAAATATAAAATGTGTGCTGCTGAGCGACAACAATTGAGATACAGCGAGCGAATGAACGAGTAACCGAAAGCAGCGACGAAACTGCCAAACCTAATACAACTCATCTTACTATATACTATATAACTATAAAATTTAAATAAAGTAAAGGACAAAAGTGTGTAAAAGTAGTGAGGGAACAACGGTCCCACATTGCCGAGCGCGAAAAATGTGTACTGTTTTTATTGCTATCACTGTGCATATATCTCGCGTTTCGATAGTCACAATAAATTTGTATGTGACTGGTGCGGCTTGGGCAAATGTGAAAAATTTATAGGAAAAAGTATGGTAACAAACATTTAAAGGAAGAAAACTGCTTGCTTAAAAAAACCGAAAATTCCTAAAACCAAACTGCAAGTACGTGCATACAAGCATGCATATGTGTGTATACTCATATATGTATATATAAGTATGTGTATGTCATCGAATTTGTTAAAATTTGCTTAATTTTTTCTCAGTTGTGAAAAAAATTAAAAGGAAGGAGTAAATGTAGTGAAAATGTGAAAGTAGTGTAAACAAATCAATAACGCAATATGTAACGTGGTTAATACAGTAAGAAGACTAAAGTAACGCCTGTTGTGATTTATTACAAAAATTGTATAAAAAGAATCACACGAATTTGGAAAATAAAGAGAAAGATAAGATCATGAAATGCGCTGCTACAGTGTGTAATGTACTAAATCATTTCACGCAATGAAATTTTATGTAATTTCACTGATTAAAGAGTACCATGTGTTTAGGTATTGTTATTAGTGCGCACATCACCTGCAATTGCAGTCAATTTCGCAGCATACATTTTTGCGCTATGCATATATGTACATATATTTTGTTCAATGTTTACAATAAACTGGCTGCTTATTATTGATTAGTTGATAACCATTATGCTCATAAAGTATAAAATTGAAATAAATGAACTTACCTCATGCAAACTCTCACGCATAAATACATACATGTACATATATTCGATTAAAGTGTATCATAAGCAAGTAAGGAAGAGCTAAGTTCGGGTGTCACCGAACATTTTATACTCTCGCATGATAAAGTGATAATCGTGATTTCAGGCGTGGTTGTGAACCGATTTCAGCCATATTTGGTACATGTCATCAGAATGTTAAGGAAATATTATATACCGAATTTCATTGAAATCG
>NW_017536341.1:164446-187930 GCF_001853355.1 Bactrocera latifrons | reverse complement strand
TTTCTGACGTTTTTTGTTAGTCGGTTAACGCACTTTTAGTGATTTTCAACATAACCTTTGTATGGGAGGTGGGCGTGGTTATTATCTGATTTCTTGCATTTTTGAACTGTATATGGATTGCCTAAAAGAAACGACTGCATACAGTTTGATTGACATAGCTATAGTAGTTTTCAAGATATGTAGAAAAAAGTTAGTAGGGAGCGGGGCCACGCCCACTTTTCCAAAAAAATTACGTCCAAATATGCCCCTTCCTAAAGCGATCCTTTGTGCCAAATTTCATTTTAATATCTTTATTTATGGCTTAGTTATGCCATTGTGGGCGTGGCAGTGGGCCGATTTTGCCAATCCTCGAACCTAACCTTCTTATGGAGCCAAGAAATACGTGTACCAAGTTTCATCATGATATCTCAATTTTTATTCAAGTTACAGCTTGCACGGACGGACGGACAGACAGACATCTGGATTTCAACTCTATCGTCACCCTGGTATATATAACCCTATAACCCTATATCTGACTCTTTTAGTTTTAGGTTTTTGTTGCGAGAGTATAAAAACACAATACCATTTCATCTTGAGCACAGAAGTTCTCAAGCTACGTTTGAAATTAATGAAATACTACAATTCCAGTTATATATATACCCACTTTTAAAAAAGACCCTGCGAGAAATTACTGAGGAAACAAGATTAACTAACATACATACATATATTTATACATATAGAAATCTTTATACTATATAAAAATTACGTGTCACGTTGTTTGTTCGCAATGGACTCCTAAACTACTGAACCACTTTTAGTAAAATTAGCACACTTCATACAGTTCTAACCAACTTAGAAGATATGATAGTGAAAACCATTCACAAACCAAAAATAAAGTTAAATCTCTATTAAATCGATGCTCTATTAAGCGGACAACGCTATTAACTGGACAGACAGAGAAGGCAGCCTTAAATTCCGAAAAAATTTCGATTAAAAGATTGAGCCACTATAACATATAGTTGCCATACAAACTAATCGATTAAAATGCAGCATTTGAATGAAATATTTTTGTATTTCAAAAGGTTCTTTCACCAAATTCTTCATACACTATTATTACAAGCAATGCTATAATCTCCGTAAAAAACTTTCAGATCGGACCACTATAGCTACCATACGAGCTGATCGATCTAAACTATAATTATATTATATTAAATTTTTTTAAAAGGTAGCTTCAGGAAATTGCGCATACAATGTGGTCCTAAGAATAGGTGAACCGAACAAAATTCTTGTATATAAGCATTTTTATCTGTGAGCGTATTATAGCTTCGGCGAAGTTAACTATTTTCTTGTCTTTTACAGTATTTGTGAAGAGATATGATTTATTGGAACTATATATTAATTTGAAAGTGTTTCTTCAAAAAATTGATGATTTTCCATTAATGGGAGCAATATTTTGAATGAAAGAATTCAATATACCCATATTCCATATAATTACCTATTACTAAATTCTATTCATCGCCGTATTGTTTACCTTTTAGCATACTTTATTCGAGTTCTAATGTGTATGTATTTTTATAGTGAATTGGATTCCTTGTTATTATGAATATAAATCAAATACGTAAGAAAAGATTAAACCAATTTTTGAGACGAGAATTGGTATTGACATTTTAAAATTAAGAAGACTAATTCTAAATAAAAGTAATTTTCGCACTATATGCATTTTTTCCTGTTGGGTGAATGGACAAGTTTCAAACAACCCGAATAGAGATAAGAAAAAACAAGAGCTTAATAATTTACATTTAACCCAAGCGAGAGAGACATTTTTGGTTTGCTTCTTTCAATTATTGATAAGAGAGCAGCCTCGTTTAATGAGAGAAATTCTGAGGCTAGTGGATAATTGTAGCAAACAACACAAAAGTTCACACTACTCAAACCTAATATGCTGAGTGTTTACATGTACATTATATGTATATACACACTTTTGTATATACACACATAAATATTTTAAACAGAATGTACGTGGTTTATGCGAAAAAGCTGAGTATAAACTAGAACAGAAAATGTATCATTATGATTACATAGATAAACAAAATTTCATAAATTAAGGATAAAGGTGTGAAAAATCATGTTCAAGGGGTTTCATTAAGATATCTTACATACCATCACCATGGCGCAAGGTCAAAAAACTGATAATAGTTATTTGGAGGCTACCTGAAGTTTTATGTTATGTTTTATACAGTTATAAGTAAAACATGTTCTATAATTTTCTTGGTAATAACTCAAATATTGGCCGATATATCCAGTATAAAGTCACCTGGATGTTCTAGAATCTTTATATTAGGTATATGGAAGCTCAGGGAAATATCGACCCGTATTTAGTTATTGATTTATTGTGCTTTCAGTAGTTTTAAATAGTACCGTTATATGAAGAGGGAGCGGGGTGATTTTCCGATATCTTATTCTCTTCTTATAATATATGATCCAAGCAAATTCGGTTGCTGTAGCACTAATAGTTTAGGAGATATGTACAATAAATTTATTAGAGGGCGTGAGCACGTCTCATTTCAAATCCCCTATACCAAATTACAGTTTCATATCTTAATTTAGTGCTTAGTTATGACACTTTATAGGTTTTTGGTTAATTGCGATTTGTGGGCGTGGCTCCGCCCATATTCGAACTCGTATTTTTTTTTTTTTTTACAAAGAAAGCCGCATACCAAGTTTCATCAAGATATTTAAATTTTTACTCAAGTTACAAGAGACAAACGGTCACCCGATTTTCAACTTTTCCCGTCATCCTGATCATTTATTTATTTATTTCTCAATCATATTATGATAGAAATGAGGTACTGATATCATGCCATCGGACGTTTTCGGACGTATTCCTATATTTTAAGTATCATTACCGGACGTGGCGTTTTCTGAAATAGAGGAATCATCTAAAATCTTTCATATATCTTATAATCTCAAAGATTTTCTAATTGACATTGTACCTTCTAAACTAATCGAAACAAAACGAAATCGAAATAGAACCGACCGCGCGTATAAAGTATGTTGAACTAACTAAGCTACGTTTAATTCAAAGCCAATGGAAACTTGAAAAAAATTCATTTATATTTTGATGTGGTACAACTTTTAAAATATCATCAGATTAACGAAACCTATTTTTTTGCAAAGAAGTTCAACCGAAAATTAATCATTACGAAAGTTCGTTATACTGAACGAGCTTTGGTGCAATCTCTTATTAGTATCCAACAAGTAAAAAAATCATTTAAAAATTGGTTAGGTCTTAGTCCATGTCTTGTAAGAAATTTTTTGTATTTGTGAGAGTATTATAGCTTCGGTGCTACCGAAGTTAATGTTTTTTCTTGTTTTATGCTAAATATGCTTTGCATAAATCAGACATTTATCATCTAATTCTTAGAATGTTTGCTACATTTGTTATCTATATATAATATGTGCATTGGTCTTTTTTTTTTTTGTTTTTGAACTATTAATTTTTTTCTATCCCGTCATGAAATTTCCTTGGAAATACCCTAAAAAAATGCCCTGAAAATTTGAGCCCTTAATATTAACATTAAGACTGGACCAAGGCACGCAAAAATTTTCCGTTGAAAATACACGAAAATCGTGATTTTTTATTTTTAAATTTCTATAGCTCAGATACATTTTATGTATCTTTAGGGTATTTCCAAGGTAATTTCATGACGGGATTGAAAAAAAATTAATAGCTCAAAAAAAAAAAGCACCCTAATGTATCTGTTTGTTAACTGCTAAACTGGTGATGTGCGAAAAATTATGTCGTAATAAAATGTGCATATTTTCAATAGATAAAACGGTCAATGCTTAACTTGCAATTATTATGCAACATTCGGCTCGAGCGAAATCTTCAAAACCAAGGAAAACTAGTAACAAAACCGATACCCTTATGTGTATAATCACGAACATATAAAAGTACAAGGTTCAAAAACCAATTAAAATGTAATATAATATTAAACAAATTATAAAGGAGTTCAACTTTTCTAATGTCGTCGATATTACAGCGGCAATTAACATTGGAAAAGTTGATAAAAGCACCTGTGCATACATGTGCCGCTCTTTTTCCAACGCTTTCACCGATTTTACTTAACGAACCTGACACAAATAAAACAACCACGCAGTCGCAGTCAGCTGTAGATTCCTTAGAACGATTGTGTGCTGACCCAATGGCTATGGCCGCCGCACATACGTTATTAGTTGCATCCACCGACTATAATATGCCTGCGACTGATAGTATCAAAAACCATAGCAATGATAAAAACAGTAATTCAAGTATTAACGTACTAAACCAGCAAAACAAATGCTCTGTTAGTAATAATGTTGACCAAGTTATCCCTGCATGTGTAACGCTAAATTCTTACCCGTCGGTCCATGTTCTACCAATTTTAGTAGATATGCACTCTTCTCATGATGACAGCTTAAAACTAGCTGCATCACCGGTGCAGTCTTTTTCAGAAGACATAGCCGATATTGAGCACATGTATGCATGCAATAGAGATCGTACAACTAAGCAGATTGTCGATGAAAAGCTACGCAGTTCATCGGATTTGAGTGGGTCTTCTGGCCACGAAGCCAATACTCATCAATTGCTAACTAGTCACACTCGTTCATATTTTGAGCATGACTTTGAACAGCAAGTAACACCCGTTGTACTTATTCCTCAAGATAATCACCCCCAGCAACAGCAAAAATATTCGCAAACTCAAGAAACTCAAGCCAACAATGAAGTCATAAACGGTAAAGAAATTGATATTACAAATAAAGAGCACCAGACGGTAAATAGTAAACATAAAGGTGGGAGAGATTCATCTTTTAATATTACCGCGTTTAGCAATAATAGTGGTGCCAATCCAAATAGAGGTATATGTGGTATACCGGGAGAAACTAATGTCGTCGAAGCTGACACGCGAAGAAATATTTCGGTCCTTGATGTGCTGCTTAACGACGAGCAATCGAAGAATATGTTTAAACATTTGTCACCACCTAAGATGGGTCTAGCGCAAGCAAGTACACACGTTTTAGCCGTGCAGAAAAATATTGGTTCAAATGCGGTTGATGTTGGGCAAGAAAATTTTCTACCACCTAACGATTGTAGGATTCCCGTCGGCAGTTCTACTCTTTTATATGAAAAAGAGAGCCAGCTCCTAACTAAACTCTTTGCTACAGATCTTGTTATACCAAAATGTTATACACCAACAAGTGCGGTAAGCTCCCTTCATGTGGATGCCGAAGATATTGGCGGCCCCAATAAATCAAGCAACCGTTCGCAGCGTGATAACGATATGTTAGATAATGCAAAAGAAAAGCATGATGTTGACTTAAGTATGCAAAGTGCGCGCTCTACTCTACCCTCCACCGAGGCCACAAAACAGTTAAACGTACCTCCCGCGGCACTTAATTTGATAACAGAAATACTTTTGCTCCAACAAGACTATCAGCACAAACAGCAATCAGAACTACTAACATCGGCTGCAAATAATGTTAATATTGCAAATGCTTTACGAAAGGATCAACAGCACATGAATAAGTTGTCGACAGCATCTCCACTGTCAGCACCTTTGGCGCTCCCATTTCCTTTCCAATTACCGCTTCCTTTGCCGTTGTCCCTTCCTCTGCCGCTGCCGTTACCACTGTCAATGCCTCCCATACCAATTCTTGATAATGCTAAAAATAATAACAGTAGCAATTCGATATCGAAACAGTATAATTTCGAAGAGCCGGCGTTTCTAACAGGCGATTCAACTGACGAATTTAAAGATCAGATTTATTTGAAATCTAAGCACGAACCAGCAACACACCACGAGCACCAGCAAAAATCAACGGCATCTTCACAGCAACAGCAAGAAGCTTCGAACCATTTTTTAACTACACAATTTCTGTATTCGCGTCTGTTACCCGCACTAGCCGATAATTTGAGGGAACGGGATCTACATATGATAGAATGCGCGCCCAGTATTTCGATGCTACACACTCTTGCAAGCAGTACACTACCTTCCGAAAATGTTAATAATAACAATCGAAACAATTTGCCAAACGACAATAGTCAAAACATTGATACCAACTCAGCGTTTAATACCGTAACCCTCTCTCCAAAACAAAGCAACACGCAATACACGAGTATACCCAATTTACCCACCGACATCAGCAGGACTGACAGGTTTAGTTCCTTTATGACAAACAAAAATGCAACTAGTACAAATCTGAGCGGTACTGAGCTTTTATCTGCACAAGAGGCGGCGCTTACGCAAGCCCAAATACAACTTGATAAGTATTTAGGGCTTAGCAATCAGTTTATTGAGCTGACACAAAACAATTTAACAATATCTGACAAAGTTACTGCGCACATTGTACCACGCGTGTGGGAGAATATGCAGCAATCTAAACAATTAATTCATTCAACACAGACGCAGTTGAGTTTACTTAGGCGACAATGCGCTAGCGCAAAGTTTTACTACGAGCGAACGATGCGTCGGCTGTACTCAAGCGATTCTAAGTATCTGTCACAGTTACAAGCGCGTAAAAAATCCTCCGCATATTCATCGTCGTGGTGTCCGAATAGTATTTTAACTCGGGCAGCAGTAATTGCAGCAATGGCGGTTGCGTCGGAATTACAGCCACTGCCGACAAACACTTTTGTTAAAACGGAGAGTTCTATTAGTGATAAAAGTGAAATAACCGATAAAGAATGTGAGCGTGCTTTAGATAAAAAACAGACATTGTTAGAAATAGAGACTGTTATTGAGCGTTATATTAAGACGGTATGCAAAAATAGTGAACATGCAGACGCAGTTGCTAATGAGATTAGCGGCAGTGACTTCGAACCGAGATCTAATGATAATTATGACAACACAAGAACTCCTGCTTATAGTTCTCCAGGAATAGCTAATAATAATGATGGAGAATATGAATTTGAATGCAATGCGAATGTAAAGCGTGGTAATAAAACATCATCACCCTTCACGGTTGGCAGCAATGCAAACTGGCGACTGTTTGAGGCATCGTCTCCTATCTGCTTTTGGCATCCAGATAATCGAGGGCTGAGCGTAAATGAAAGCGTGCTTTCTGCTTCCGAAATTATACTGGAATGTGCAGCATTAAGTGTTCAAGCGCATATGCAAGACTCTTCTATTGTAGTGGCTGGTGAAAGAACATCTACCACCTCACACGAATGTGAACCTGGTGGAATAACTGAAAATTCTGAGCACACGACTATGGACGGTGAAACATTTCAAGGCTTACTCCTAAGAAGAGTTGTAAACACGCGATCAGGTTCCTACAATGGCGATCATGACACTGAAGTAATAAAGAATGCAAATAATGAAAAAAAAGAAATACAACAATCTCTTTCAAGTGCGCCAATGGCCGTGAATGCCACAAACTCTCCTAACATCCTGACACCAACGTCCACGCCAACTACTACACCGACGCCGCCCAACATAAGTGCTGCTATTGTTGGAAAAAATTATCGCAAATCAAATTATGCTCATCACCTCGAACCATCAATCAGCCCTGCATCTACAACTACAAACTTAGTTCATAAAAAGGCTTTATTTTATGAACAATCGAATTCTCAAACGCCTAGACAACGTTACAGAAGCAATAATAGCGGCGATATTGCTAACAATAATACTAACGATATCAACATGGAAAACAAAATTGAACCAAGTAAAAAACTTGAGACTCTGCAAGTTATTCAGGCAACGTCGGAATCATCGGTTTCACCTTCAGTGGCAGTAAATATTGGGCATAACAAAAAAAATCTGGAACACCAACAACAGTATACGCTTCTTCAGCCACAGCAGCAGCAGGCAGCGTTCAATGGTTGCAGTAGCAGCAGCACTGGCGGTAGAGGCAGCGGTTGTTTATATGGTCTAAATGGTCCATCATCTAATACTAATAGCGAAACAACTACAGCAGCAGTGGCGGCATTGCAGGAACGCGCTTTAACCAATATTTTTAAGGCACGTTTTAACGCACTAAAGGCTGCAGCTGTAATGAATGCTACAGTGGGTATTTCGGCGGCTGCTGCCGCTGCATCCGTAATAGATGGACCGTATGATTTAAGCATCAGCAGAAAAGCTAAGCAAACGTAATGGTTTCCTTATTTACTACTATTATTAATAACAAAATATAAATAATTTTTAATTTTTAATTTGTATAAGATCAGTTTTTACTTGGAGCTCGTTATTCAAATTCGACGGTTAAGTAAAGCAAACACGTTTCTGGCTACATCAGTTGCCGCCCCTTATTTGTACACTAATTTTAATATCAAATACCAGACTAAAAAAAAATGTATCCTTACTAGGGGATTAAAAAAATGTTCCCACAAACCGTACTAAAAATTCTCATAATTTCTAATTTTTAACCTCAAATACGGGGTTAAAAAAATTAACCCCAAATACGAGATTAAAAGATAATTCGCTTTTAATTTCTTTTATTTCTAATATTTAATCCCAAATAATAGATTTAAAAATAGTATAATTAAATAAAAATATATAAAACTTAAAATTTTTATTTCCGAACATCTTGGCTTAGAAAATATTCATCATTAATCAGATCATTCGATTTTTAAATTTTATTCCATCTTTTTTTTTTAAATAAAATTTTAATTTTGTAATTTCAATGCTTGAGCTAAAAATTTGTATTTAAATTTTTAATTCAAAATTTTTGAAATATAAATTTGCAACTCTGTTTACACATTTGATCACGCAATTTCATCTAATTTAAGAATACTCAACTAAAATTAGTTAAAACTAGACTTGATCAGAATAGTTTATGACATTCAATTATTAATTTACATTCAGATGCATTTGGTAAGCACTGTATTTGTCGGAAATCCAGCCTCAACGCTTCGAGTAGGTTAATTAGCTCAGCATTTCTTTATTCTTACGTTAGTTTGATTTTATTTACATAAACTTGTATACATCCAATTGCCGACTATTAATTATTTGTTCGTTTATGGTTGCAAATGTGAATTGCACTTTTTATTTACAGAAACTTGGATAGTAAAATATCAACGGCTAATCCACAAGGAAATGAGTGCAAAGACAATTCGAATGAGAAGAAGAAACCGCATATAAAAAAGCCACTGAATGCGTTCATGCTCTACATGAAAGAGATGCGAGCCAAAGTTGTTGCCGAGTGCACTTTGAAAGAATCGGCTGCGATTAATCAAATACTTGGTAGAAGGGTAAGCCGGATAAGTACCAAACGAACCTTTATAAATAATATATGTAATACTTTCCAGTACATAATTTGTAGTATAATAAAACAAACAAAATAAATGGTGCAAAAGATACTTAAATAACGATAGAGCCGCCATATAACATGAATATTGACTAAGAATGAGAGAAATAAGAAATAATTAAGCTCTGTTGACATGAATTTCACTGCCCGTTGCTTAAATAATAACATATTTAACAATTCATTTCGTAAAAAAACTCTTAAATATCTCTTAATAATGGGAATTTCTAACCATTTTCCTATAACTTCAACAACGGGGCCTGAAAAAAAAATCTTTTAATCAAGGGAAATACCCACTCGTAAATAAACACAGTGTCGATATGCCATTTAATTTTATTTGCAGTGGTCCCGCTAATACAGGGTTTTCTTGTAAGGTGATATGATTTCTTAAAAAATGCACTAATTGTTAAAGAAATCAAATGTACAATATTGACTTTTAAAGCTTTAAGAAAGTCTAGTTTATTACTAAAGACCAATGACTTCAAATAACCCCACAATAAGTAGTCAAATGATCTTAAATCACAATTTCTTGAAATAACCCAAACTTTTCTCGCAATAATTCGGTTGTTGCACGTGCTGTGTAGCAGAACCAGATGTTGTCAAGATCAACTTCTTCCAACTGCGGACATAAAAATTTCATCATCGATTTATACATTGATATTGACGGTGTTACCAAATTCATTTGGAATGAAGTACCGACCATTTAGGTGAATGCAATGGTTGTTCATGAATAACTTTTAGATTTGCTACGCACCAGTTTTGTTTATTTACCGCACCACTCATATGAAAGTGAACCTCATCGGAGAAGATGATTTTCTTAAAAAAGCGTAATCGTTTTCAAGTTGCTACAAGGAAAAAACAACAAATTCACCACGTTTACAATGGTCCACTGGTTCAGCTCTTGAGTAGGAACAATACAGATACAAACGAAACGATACTTAGAAATCATATCATCCCTATCGTACAACCCGGTATGTACTCGTGCTGCATACTTCTGGTGGTTACACCAGCGCAGTATTTGCGGCATCACCGAGTAAGTTCAAGGTTTGCATTTAGTGTGATAATTCAGACACACTCTGCTGGTTGACAGAAAAATCGATTTCCTTTGTCGGGATTTTCTGTCTTATTTGTTTGTAAAACAATACCTACTGTAGATCACACATATTCAATATGGCACTAGAAAACGTATAGCATTCAATACAAAACTTATGTCAATTTCTTGTAATTTTCATATGATGCAAGTACCGCCATTCCATTCGATGTATCGACGTTTACGTTGTGCAACAATATATGTACATACGCATGAGCTTGATTGATTATTGAATTAATGGCAATGGCAACGCAAAATTAATACACAATGCGGTTATAGGATAGAAATAGACACAATTCCTTAAATACTTCAATTTTCACAATAGTTGTTATTAATATTCTTTACGACTTTTCTTGAGGAAGCGTGAAACTGAAATTTATTTTGATCGATAAGAATTACTTCTAGGAATCGTGAAAGATAGATCAATCTTTTTACATTTTCTAATAAATACTAGACTGAGCGCTCTTAATTACCTAATTTAGTAATAATCTGCAATTTAATTTTAAGCGTTTTTTCTTGTTGTACAAAATTCGTTTAAAAGTATATTCAAATATAATGTCCTAGTATACTTTTAAACTCTCCTCAGCTGAATTCAACTTCAGATCAACTAAACTCGTTTTTGGTATTACGAACTTCATTGGTGTTGCCAACATAGAAACTGAAGATTTGACAGATAATTATAGCCCTGACAGACGACAGCGCTAATATGCATTAGTGGGCTTAATTTACATTTACTTGCGTATTTGACATGTTAATGCAACTTTGTAATGCACAAGAATTTCGTGCATTTAGCTGCATTTACCAAACTTGAGTAGGCAACACTGCTCAAAAATGGCAGATTTTTTGCTATTTTTTGACAGATGTCGCTGGAAGTCTGCTGCCTCCTTTGCGTTTACAGCATCAGAATCAGCAGTTTTATATATTGCTAATTAAATTATGTGCAAGTACATATACATATTAACAAAAACAAATTTGAATAGCTTTAGATGGCAGAAAATAAACAACGCACAGTTTGCTATCCATTTTTCCAAGATTCTTAACCTTTTCGCACACTATTTTCAAAGTACAATCAATTATTGCTTTTAATTTCACTCTATTAACTTTGAACGTAGTTAATAATAAACGAATTTTTTCATTAAATTTGTATACCAAAATTATTATTAATAATTTATTTTATTCATGTTTATTTCCCTTTTTTTTAATAAATAAACAAATTTCACAATCAGCTGTCTAAATGCACATGTCTGCCGTCTGTCACCATAAAAAATGCGCATTAGCGTTGTTTAAGGCGCATTAAGGGGTTAGGGGTAGTCAGAGGCACGAAAACATGGCGAGCTTTCAGTAATTTTTTTTTGGCATTAAGTCGTGTTATTTTACAAAAGTAGTAATATGGCATTATTATAGAATGTGTTGAAATAAAAATCCTTCGATCAGATCCGAGTTTATTATGTATTCTAAAAGCTGTATAAATTTCATTAAAATTTACTGAGCGGTTTTCGAGTTGCCGTTGTCACCAGTTCAGAAAACATAGTTCTAAGAAAAACGCGTTTAAAATTTCACACTAGCGCTTTGAAGTCACCGAGCTCTCTTTGTTATTTGTCGAATAATTCAAAAATTAATTATTGGGTCAACGTGAAATTTTCAGAGAATATTTTTAAAAATTATTTTTTTGAAAATTCTGACTACCCCTCACCCCTTAATTTCGCTCGTCTGTCAGGGCTATTAAATAGCTCAAATTTTTTAAATGACACTGCAAACGAAACATTTTTTGACGCATGAAGTTGATATAAATTATACCGAATTTCATTATAGAACTTATTTATGGCAAGTATAAGTATTTTAAATTATTAACCAAATACTTCAGCCTACTGAAATACCATGAAAAACTGTTTTTTGATACACAAAGATATGTGTGTAAATGTGTTTAATATAATTTTTGCTTTTGCTCAGTATGAGCGAAGTATGTTGTTGGAAAGTCAGTAAAATAGACGTTTTGTTTTGCAACTTTGTTTTTTCTTTTATATTTATTGAAATCTTTTTAATAAACTTTAATCAGAAAATATATTTTGTGAAAATAAACTGAAAAAATTGAATTAAAGAAAAAGCGAAGGAATTTTCATATGCTGTAAGAAAATATCCCACTACTTTAAACAGTCTGCAACTAATAATAATAATAAAAGATTAGAAATCCAAATAAGTAATTATGCGGATGGTACTTACCTAAGTTTGAAGAAAAAGGAAACACTTTGTAGCATACAAAACGCGAATGTAAATGCGTACACTCCCTTTAGCACATTCCCTCACACAAATATGAACATATACAAATATACTTGGAAATGATGTGTGTGTGTGTCGACGTACACATATAGCTTTTTTCGTTTAAATCAAGAATTGCATTCGTTGTTTTTTTTTTATTTTCAAAATTCCACAAGCAAATAAATTAATATATCAAAATTGAAACGATTCTTTTGTTTTCGTTTTTTGCTTTTATTTTCTGTTCCAAAATGTATTCGTCGAAATTTGGCTTTGGTTGGATCCACACATATATCACATCTAACACCATGAAAAACCAAAATAATTACAACGATCTATCGCATTATTACGTACGACGCATCAATACTACCAACATACTCTCACAATTCTGTAACAATAGTGGCATGAACTTAGCCGTGAAGAGCAAAGTAAATATTACGAAAAGGCGCGACAAGAGCGCCAATTACATATGGAATTATATCCAGGGTGGAGCGCACGGGACAACTACGGCTATGTTTCGAAAAAGAAAAAGCGTAAAAAAGACCGTTCACCCGCGGATTCGGGAGGTATTAAAATAAAAATTAAATTTTATTTTTCGAAACAAACAAAGTATATTGTAAAAGTAATATATAAGAACATACATACTATATACATTTTTCATTTGCAATTACTGCACTAATTTTACTTGTTTACTTGCACTCAGAATATTTACATATTTGATAACTTACGAAGTATTAACACATTTTTTTAGAGTTTTTATTTTATTTATTTAGTCTATAATTTAGCAAGTACATTTCACATATATATTTTTTTAATTTTACTATATGCTACAGCTATGTTAGTAGTAGTTATTTATTTACTTCAAGTATAATGGTCTTACGCATACGCTCTGTGCTGCCATATGCTGTTGTATAACGCTTAGGCTATCTAACGCAGACAGTTGTGGAATAATAGACTTTCACCGGGATGCCGATATTTTATTATAACCTTGTAAATTCTTTTTCTCAAAGGCCATTTTATCTTCTGAAATAAGAAGTCGCGTTGCAATCTACAGAATCTTGACTAACATGTGTTATTCCTTTTGTTTGACAAAATACATGTGCTTATAATTAGTACTTTAGTTTGTATAAGTACCCCTGACAAAAGATTTTTGTCGTTGCTAATGATCATCTATTAATACGAATAATTGCTATCTACTCAAATTATTACCTTTATAAATTATTAACAAACATATAGTTACATATACATATATTGGTTCTCAAAACCAGCAGCTCAACCACCACCACTCTTCGCCCAATCTGAAAGAATAAATTCAATTTAAGTTCAGAATAATTTTTGAAATAAAATTAATATTAAAAATATGTTGACCAATAGGGTTCATGTTTAGTGAGAATCTTTTTACATAAAATAGAAGAATTCAAAGTATCAATAGTTAAAAACAAAAAAATATAAAAAAAAGTTTGAATCACTCTAATATAAGTATTAAAGTAGTTTACATTTATGTAGTCAACTTTATTTTGTTTTTTATTTACTTTAATGGATCAGTTCATTTGATTACTTACAATAGCTAATTTTGTCACAATGATTATTTGCTTTGAATTGGTAGAAAATATTTGTTCCAGCTAAATTAATGTAAAAAAATATTTATTCCGCTTATTAACAATTCTGCATGTATCTTTAAACAGTGGAATCTTCACTATTAAACACTATCATTAAAAGAATATATGCACCCGTGGCGGGTCCACAGGGGAATGCAAAAATGGATATTTTAATTCAAATTCAGAATAATTTAGAATTCTTATTTATATTTAAAATATATTGGATCACGGGAGCATATTTTCGTTTTTGTCAAAACTTTATATTAAAAAATGTTGGGAGAGAATTCAATACTCATTTTATTATTATTGTGTGAAGGGCATACTGTTATCCACAACATGCATAGATGAATGGCATAATGCTTCATTTAATTGAAATACAATATCTTCTAGTCAGATATAGGAGTTATAAACTCAATGGTGGTTAAGAAAGTCGCTACATTTACATGATGTTTCCAAAGTAAACGGGACTTTTTGAATCTAGCATTACTGGTTTCGCCATCTATAAGTCGACTAGTGCGTTAGAATCTGCTATCTTTATCGATTGTTCAGTGGGAATTTCATGACATTTCATTGATTGGAATTGAAGTTATTGTCAAAAGTCCGCTAAAATCAGCATTGAAATTTATGGAAATGGACAACATCTCCAAAGCATCGACTTATCGCATTTTAACCGAACATTTGGGCTTACGAAAGTTGTGTGCACGGTTTGTTACGTACAAATTGACTGACGACCAAAATTGCTCAGAATCCAACATTCGACGGACGATTATTTGACCAAAAATCACATTTTAACCATTAACCACTTCCGGTATTCCTCTGATATGGCACCGTGCGACTTCTTCCTTTTCGGAAAATTTCGTTTGCCCATGAAAAGTTATGCAGACTTAGAGGATATTCAAAAGGCTTGCACCGGCACACTGGCGGCCATACCGGCCTACGAGCTAAAATACTCGTTCAACATGATTTGACCATGCAAAAAGCTGTATTGAAGCAGAAGGAGACTATTTTGAATAAAATACATTGATTTTCCCAAAAAAGCATTTGTTCTGTTTTTGTTTTTAAGTTGGGTTTACTTTGGAAAACACCTTTTATTATGCCCTGACTCGATTAAACCATCGCATTAGGGAGTGGCATATTTGGACGTAATTTTTTTGGAAAAGTGGGCGTGGCCCCGCTCCCTACTAAGTTTTTTGTACATATCTCGAAAACTGCTATAGCTATATAAACCAAACTCTATACAGTCGTTTCTTTCAGCCATTTCCATATACAGTTCAAAAACGGAAGAAATCGGATAATACCACCTCCCATACAAAGGTTATGTTGAAAATACTAAAAGTGCGTTAACCGACTAACAAGAAACGTCAGAAACACTAAATTTTACGGAAGAAATGGCAGAAGGAAGCTGCATGCAGGCTTTTTGTTTTAAATTGAAAACGGGCGTGGCGTCGCCCACTTATGGGCCAAAACCATATCTCAGGAACTATTCGACCGATTTCAATGAAATTCGGTAAATGATATTTTCTTAACACTCTGATGACATGTACGAAATATGGGTTAAATCGGTTCACAACCACGCCTTCTTCCAATATAACGCTATTTCGAATTCCATCTGATGCCTTCTCTGTATAATATATCCATTAGGAACCAATGATGATAGCGGAATAAAACTTTACACAAATACGGTATTTGATGCGAGAGCATAAAATGCTCGGTGACACCCGAATTTAGCCCTTCCTTACTTGTTTTTTTTTTATGTTTATACTAATAAATACATAAACAAAAATGAACCATATTGGTCAACTACTTCTTGCCATTTTTTCGCTAGAGACATTATTCCATCAGTGTAAATCGGCATTTCCGAAACGAAAGCAAGCGAGCCATTGTTGAGCTACACGAACTGATACAGCATCATCTCCGTAAACTTCACAAATTGCGTGGCAATCTTCCCCTTGTTAAACAAAAATTTCAAAATATAGCGAATTTCTTCATTATTTTCCCTAATTTTTTAATAGCTGTAACTTTTTTTCAACTTCCCCGAATATAATTTTTTTCGTTAAATGAAGCTTAAATTCTCACCTTTCTAATACCCTATGTATGGCACAATGTGATTCATAGCACTGGAGATATACGACTGCAGCGGCATCTATTAACAAAATACGAAACTACTTTTTCGACTACATATATGTATGTTACTTTAAACTTATGAAGAGTACCTATATATGTGTTACGTTAAACTTATAAAGAGTGGGGCCACGGCCAATGTCTCTACCTACTACATCGATGTACTGTACAAAATTACAACTTTGTATTTTAATATGTGACTTAGTTACGAGGTGTGTTCAAAAAGTATCGCGAATTTTGTGTTTTTTCAAAAGTTATTTATTTATTCAGGAATATCTTTTTTGTCCCCTTCAAAGTAATCCCCATGAGATATTATACACTTGTGCCAACGGTATTTCCAATCTTCGAAGCACTTCAAAAAATATTTTTTTTTTTTTATCTTCTTCAGCTCCTCCTTCGATGCCGTCTTTATCTCGTCAAGAGAAGCGTAACGTCGTCCTTTCATGTGCCTCTTCAGTTTAGGGAACAAGAAAAAGTTACAGGGGCCAGATCTGGGGAATACTGTGGCTGCGGCATCATTAGTGTGTTGTTTTGGCCAAAAAGTCGGGCACAAGCAACGATGTGTGAGCAGGGTTATCGTGGTGCAAAAGCCAATTTTTGTCACATCTTCTCGGCCTTCTTAGAACATTTTGTACCACCGATAAACGTTGCTTCGGTCCAAGGTAGCTTCTCCGTATGCCACAGTCAACATTCGGAATGTGAGTGACATGAGTACCAACATAACGCCACAAAAAATTCGAAATTCGAATATACGTAACCCGCGAAAATTCAAAATTCGCGATACTTTTTGAACACACCTCGTAAAGCACTTTTTAGCTTTTAATGATATTTTGTGTGCGTGACTATCGTCTGATTTCGATTTTCAACAATATGAAATTCCCTACGGTGTGAAAGAGCACATGTTCCAAGTTTAATCAAGACATTTCACTTTTAACTGAAGTTATCACTTGCTTCAAATCATCTATATCAGTGGTTGACAAACTTATTTTGTCTACCGCCCACTTTGAGAATAAATATTTTTTTAGCGCCCCCATTTTTTCACCTATTTAAAAACCACTATAACTTCAAATTAGTTATGGTTACCTATATATGTATATTAACGGATAATTCTAAACGAAACTTTTACTATAACCAGTAACTGGAAACGTGAGCGCAGTAGCTAACATACAACGGCGTTTAGGTCTCAAGTTAACTCTTACGGGCTCCACCTGTCAATAAGAATGATTATTGAAACACAACTGTATAGTATTAAAACATAGAATCTTTTATTAAAAATTAAACTAAAATAATCGATCGATATATAAAAACTAATGTGAAGGATGAATCTGATGCTGTTTAATAAGTTTGTTAATATCAGGTTCCAATTTACTCAAGAACAGTCGCAAGTCGCCATGTTCGATAACATGCAAACGATTTCTATGATTAGTAAGCAGTGTTGTCACAGCACTAAATCCACGTTCACACAAATATGACGATGGGAATGCGATCAAGAATCATTGAACGATTGACCACAATCCAGTCCGGCACTTCCAAGTTCAAAATGTCCTGGTATCGTTCGGTGAAGTCAATGTGGAGGTTTTCCAAATGTTGGCAGTAGGCAAACAATTCGTCGACAACAATTCGGAAAATTGTGAAACTCACGTCTGCCCAGATTCTTTTTGTGTAGAAGCAGTTTGGCTGCGAAAGCAGCAACGACGTTTTTTGTTTTAATTAAATTTAGTTTATCGCCTCGTTGGAGATTCATGTCGTTGAACAATTTATACAGGTCTGTCATGTAAGCTATATCATTCTTTGATGTTATGAGCTTGTCTTCAGTTTGTTATCTTTAGTTTCCAAAAACTCTATAACAGAGTCAAACAGGTTGTAGAACCGAGTCAGACAATTGCCTCTTGATAGCCTACGAACTTCAGTATGAAACAACAAACGATTGAAATCCTCGTCATTAGTAACACAAAGCTGATGAAATAATCTATCATTCAAAGAGCTGTTGCGGATTTTATTGACTGCTTTGATGACGTATTGCAGTGATTGAAATAGTTTTTCACTTAAGTTTCTAGCAACTAAATGTTGTCTATGAATAACGAAATGTACACCAAGGACATCTGGAATTTTATTTTTTAAGTGCGCTATTAAGCCTTTATGGCACCCTATCATACCCGGAGCGCCATCCGTAGCAATTGATATAATATTTTTCAAAGGAATCTCTTTCTCATCGCAAAACTTTTCCAATACATATATTCAATATGGTTTCGCCTTTTGTGTCGGTCTCTAAATTTCTAGCAAATAATAGTTCTTCACATATTTTCTCATCTTTAATAAACCTCACGTAAGACAACAACAATGCTTCATTACTAAAGTGGACTCATCGAGCTGAATTGAGAATTTAAACTTTTCGGATAATATCTACGGCCGGTTTATGAAGTTGGCAGTATTAACTCTTCTCCTATATTATGTGGTTTGCCTTTTTGAGCAATTAACAAAGAGATATTGTACCAAGCTCGAAGTCCATCGTCATCTTGCTTAGCAGCCGCCGAAAATAGTTTTGTTACACTTGGCAGAGTATTATGCTTCTTCTCTAGGTCTTAAAAATATGCTACATTCTTGTCTCTCTTATCTGGATGCATTTTATTCAAATGACCTTACAGTCTTGAAGGCTTCATTGCTTCATTCGAAAATGTTTTTAGACATAGAAGACACAAAGCCGAGGATGGGTTTGTGGGATTTTCAATGAATTCGAATTTAATGTATTCCGCACAGTATTGCCGTCTCTTCTTTTTTACTTTCGACATTGTTTTGCTTTGAGAAATACGTTTAACTTCGCGAGTACTGTAAAGGAGGCGTAAGTAATGTTCATCTTTTGCGCGTAAAACCACAAATGAATATAAAATAAAGATTACATTGTTTATATAAGAATGCTTAAGCACAATTATTATATAGTAGTCCAAAAATATGAATTCTTATTTTTCCTAGAAAAACTTTTGTAAAAAAAGGATCTTTATCCTTTTCGTATTATTTTTCCCAGAAATACATTTGTAAGAAAGGATAAATATCCTTTTTTTATTTTCCACAGAAAATATTTAAGAAGCTCAAAAGCTCAAAACCTACCCGACGTCATTTCGCAAGTGATAAAATAAATTTTTCAAGAGCTCAAAGCATGCGCTACATCAGCTCGAACCTACATACCCTACACCTTTGCGCAAATTATTATATTGTGATAGCAAATGCCCACATTCAAATTTGGCAATGGCAATAGCAATACGTTTGACAGTTGGTATTCTATAAATTCTATCCTGTCGAGATGCCCCGCTATGAAACGGAGCGACCGATTGACATGATTTTCATTTTTTCTATATTCAATAAAATGGGACAGATATGTATATGAACTACGCGGAGAGAAATATAGAACCGAGTTTGAGCAATCTTTTAATTCATATTAGTTGATGTTCCCAAGTTGTTGCTGAGAGTCGAGAGCTCATGTAGTCGTTGTCTAAGAGGCCTCCTAGCTAACCCCCCAGGCCTCTACACAACGCCCCCATTTTCTTTCTTGGTATTGACACCTGCGGCGGCCACAAGGGGGCGTTATCGCCCACTTTGGGAAACACTGATCTAGATGTTCTAATCACTGTGGTATATATATTTATCTCGACTAACTCTAGGTAAATGAAACCAAAAAATTAGTACATTTTGACAAGGTATCAAGAAAAAATACATTTTGGTGTAACAAAACGCTTAGGAATACATGTACTATACACAAATTTTGAATAATACGTTTCGATAAAAGCTCCCGATACTCAGGTATTTTCGATTAAGTATTTGTTTGGTTTTGTGTTGCTAACATACGTTTGGACTTCGATAGAAGTAAGTAAGTTAGAATCATTGCAACTGAGAAAGAGCCGATCTCTCTAGCTGCGCTTTCGACTGACTTTTAGTTAAGTCATCTGTTATATCTTGTAATAAATATTTCAGACGCTGTATATACTATTAGTTATTTATAAGGTATTAAGGAAGAATTAAAAAATTCATTTATTGCTATGGAAAAGCTAGAATTCACGTATGAGTGTATGTCAAGATCCTTTAAAGGCCATGTGCAACCAAATATAACAGAAGTCGCAAAAATTATTTGATTTAATAGGCCAAATAGTATCTTACCGCCTATAGGCTTACTTACGAGAAGACAGTTTTCGAAGCTGGGGCCATTTTATAATATTACTTGCTAAGTGTGTATTTTACTGCTACAGTGCGTTAAGTTTCCGAAATGGCTTTTTTCACAATGAAAAAGTTTTGAACAGAAAAGATCAAATATCATGGTAATGTTTTTTTTTCGTGGTTTTTGCTAACACTGAAAAAATTTATGTTAAAAAATGTACGTACATTGCTATTAATTTCGTTAACACGCTAATAAAAAGCAAACTTAAAAGTGTATAATAAATAGATACTATAATAAGACTCAGTTTTTGGGAATTCCTCCCGCCCCTTTTAAAATTCAAAAACAAGAAAATTCAAACTAAAATTTAAAAATTCTAAATATGAAATAAAAAAGAAAGCAAAAGCAAAAAATTACGCAAATTACGTCTATAGAACTATTATGATTTGCTTTTTAATTAACAAATAAATTCTTTTATCTTTATTCCTATTTTATATGGCTACTACAATTACTCATAACTGTATACAAATAAATTGCATTATACATCAACTCTCAAATATGCTAAAAAAACAAAATAAAATAAAATAAAATAAATAAAAACTAATAATACAATGCAAATACAAAAATAACTCAAAAATAAATAGTGGCACGCGTTAGGGCGTGACGAGCAAGCCAAATATTATGAATTAGCTAGACGGGAGCGTCAATTACATATGCAAATGTATCCAGATTGGAGCTCCCGCACGAACACGTCACGGGGGAAAAAACGGAAGCGAAAGCAAGACACCAACGATGCAGGTGGTGGAGGTTAGCAAATTAATATCAATTTCACTTTCAATTTACTATTAAACAATTGATAATCAAAAACAATAGTATGTACATACATATGTATATTGCTTTAACATGTTAAAAAGGCATTTAAACAATGTCATAAAATAAGTTGGTAAATCTCGAAGGGTTGCTCATTAAAATTTGACCACTTTTCGATTTTTTAGATTTCGTTGGACTTTAATTTTTAAGCTATAAAAATTAATTGAAGTGAAGTGTTGCAGCTTAAAAACGTTCATAGCGCAAAAACCTCACCTAAATACTAATTTGGATAAAAAACATTGTACATAAATACAAAATTCTATTGTATACGTACACGCATAACTAGCTTTCAAATAAATATTATTGCTTAGCTTAAATCAATTGGATATCATGCTCTCCCAAAATTTATTATTGAACCGTTTCAGAATCGGAGCTATTGCAGTTATGCTCAAGATGGTTATAAAAGTTTTTGTTTATATTATCAGCTTATTCTCTAAAGCTATATAATAATATAAAGGATTTATATTATATTAATACTTTTTATAGATACTCGTAGCATGTTTGTAGCCATACATTATTTATGTATATTTATTTATGTATATATGTACGTAGATACAGCTTAAATCTTGCTAGTTTCTCCGCTAACAATTAATATTAATTTTAAATACTTGTCTACGTATGAATGAATGTCTGTACTTAAATCTAACATTTTTAACATTTTTTTTTTTATTTTTAATCAAGCAGTATATATTACAACACTTTTCTAATTAGTATTTATCTCTATGTACCGCTATTAGATATTACTTTTATTAATATCGATATCGCTCAAATATATTGTATACATAAACTATATACTTATAACCATGCGCTTACACTACTCATAGTAATGCGTTCCTATATATTATATTTGAGTGGTATGAATTAATAGAATTTGTGCGCATTTAGTATATATTGTTCATACGCTTTAAATTACATACATAACATTTTTTTAGCTTTTATTTAATTTCTTCTATTTTTGTATTTATTTTAAAAATACTTATACTACATCTAGGTAATAATATGAAAAAGTGCCGTGCTCGATTTGGTTTAGATCAACAGAATCAGTGGTGTAAACCCTGCAGGTATGTATACAGTATGCTCTTAGCAATAATTTAAATATGATCCATATATATATACTATACAAACCTACATACTAATCAAATATTTATTATTACACCTGTATACATATGTTTATATTATGTGGGTTAGCTACCATCATGGTATACTTTGTGTGTACTAAACCTAAAAGAAAACACTGGCCGCAGCTGTTTGCTATTAAATTTTATATATAGTATTATTATATAGTATTAAGCAAATATTTTGAATATTTGGGTTAGAAGCGTTATAGGATTTCGTAATTTTTATCGGTCCCTAACAATCTTATTTAATGTATACATATATAGACATTGATATGATATACTCAGCAAGTCACGGCTACCGAAACTAAGATCTTTGCGTAAGAAAGGATTGAACACAAGAGCTACGGTTAAAATTGTCAATTGGCAATTAAAAGGATCTCACAAACTTAAACAATGATCTTTGGCAGCGCTATTGGGTATTTAACCGGTAATTTAATTGTTAGGTGATTTGCAGGATATGTACGCATATATAGTATGTTCAACAATGTTGCCTTTTCCTTTTACGGTTAGTAGATAATTGTCGCTGACAATTTTCCTGGGTGCTGTTCTTTCAATTTCTGCCAATATTTATTGTGATACAAATTATATCTATACTTCTGTTGGGCTATTATTGCGCTGTCAAGACATTTGGTTTTATTACCTATTTAAACATTGGATTAGATGTTATTCCATAAATATTCGGGGGAATTTCAAAAATTAAAATAGCTCTCAATTATAATGTGCAATAATTTATTGATCCTATTAATGAAAAAACTTCAAACTACACATTTACGGGTATGTCTTACTTTGTTGACAAATACAATAAATTCAGTCTTGTCCTAAAAGGGTCAAGCGTTTTTGCCAAACGACCATTGGTACTAATTAAGTTTCTACGTTAAATGTTATAATCATTTCTGCAAAATTAAAGTAAAACTTTTTATTACATGTCCCAAATTTTCATACTCTGAACAGGGTATATAAAGTTTTCTGCAAAAAAGTTCCGTTATATGTTAGGAAGTTACTAAGACCATATTCAGAGAAATAAGTATC
>NW_017536341.1:137807-162911 GCF_001853355.1 Bactrocera latifrons | reverse complement strand
CGATTTATCAATAAAATTCAACTTTTATGAATTTGTACATCATAACGTTTATGTGGCTTAATTGTGTGAGCACAAGTGTATATACATACATATATGTAGATATAAACGATAACCATGACGAACCGAGTTGAATTAGACATTCCCGTCTCTCCGGCTCTCTATATACGCGAACTAGTACTCAGTTTTTAAGATATCGATCCAATTTTTTTTCTTTTCTCAATAAGAAGGTGCTTATCTGTCGAAACCGCTAATATCGGCCAATTTTAATATAATATATGGCTGCCAATCAACTGACCGATAAAATTAAAATTCTTGTATATAAAGCTCTTTTATTTATAAAGAGGTCTTCATAAAATTTGTCGTACATTATTATCCAAGGCATCGCTGCAATCTCCGAATATATTATTTACATCGGACCACTAAAGCTTATAGCTGCCATTTAAACTGACCGATGAAAATCAAAAGATCGTCAATCTTTATAGTTTGCGTTTTTTCTTGATTGTCCATCTGTCGAATACTGTCTATCTTTGCAAACATACGCGTATAAGCATATGTACTACTTTTGTATTTACGCGAAATCGCAAAGATAAATTTGCACTTGTACTATATATTTGTAAATTAGAACGAAAACGGCAAGAATAATGAGCACAACAACAACACCCAGTCAAACTCTTATCCTTGCTATTTCTTTGAGGGGAAGACAAAAAGCTAAATCATATTTTGACGGTGATGTTAAAGCCAAATGTGGCAAAAGCGAAAGCAGTTTGATAAAAACTAAAACATCATAAAAATTTCATATTTGTGTTTAACCTTTGCTATAAAAATTCTATATGTCATAAACCCTTATGATACCCATGAACCCTTATTATAGTAGGGGCCCAAGAGGGGATTTTCAAAGTTACTAAAGCGTGTCAGAAATTGTATGGGGAAAAACATTGCACCTTTTTATTTACCCCTACCAAATATGAGCCCTTAATATGGGTGCGTTGGGGGAGTTCGTCAGATGAGAGAAAAAAAATCGATCCTTCGGGAAACTCGAGCGCGTCAGATTAAGAGATGGTAAATTAAATACATGAAGACGAGTGTATATTTCAATATTGTGACAGTTTGAGGGTGACTTAGAGAAATAGCGGGGTGATGAATTTGTAAAAAAAAAAAATACGTCACCTTAAAATACTCGAGCGCGATATCCTTTTTTTTAATTTTAAAGGTAATTCTATCAGAATCATAACAGTATCATCTGAAAGTTTCCATGGGACGATACAGGTAAAATCGTCGACAAAAGGTCAAGCGTACTGATGCTGAAAGGTGTAAATGGAGGTGTGTAGTAGACGCTTGACACTTTTGTTCGTTTCTCACTCTCTCCCACCGTCCTCATCCTAGTGTCTGCCGCCATGATGCCATCTCAGCTGATCAGCATAGCGTGGTTGTTGTTAGTAGACGCTTGACACTTTTGTTTGTTTATGGTGTTTTCAATTTTTTTCCATTTACAGAGAGAATGATATGCATATATTTTTCGCATCAGCATTTTCTTCTACAGACATTGTAACGTAAATTAGGCAAACATAATTTTAACAAATAATAACGTGAGAATAATAAGCGCATAATAGTAAGGGAGCCTGGAGTACTAAATTTGCAGTTACTGGAGCGTCATGGAGACTTACTAGATTGTCAAGATAATGTTTAAAATAAAAAGTCTTGGTCAAGTTTTCCATTTTAGTGGGGGGAAGAGCGGGTGATTATTTCCAAAAATGTAAAAAAAACAGTCACTTAAAAATACTCAAACGCGTCAGTCAATTATGGTATATACGCGCATTGTATTTCTGATAGTATTTTGAATTTTCGCGCGTTACATATATTCGAATTTCGAATTTTTTGTGGCGTTATGTTGGTACTCATGTCTCTCACTTATGCCGACAAGCTCGGCCATTTTGAATGTTCATTTAATTGTTGACAGCTGCTTTGCTTGCACGTGTTTTGGATCGTCTCCGATTTTTACCTATTCAAAAAAATGGATCAAAGAACCTGTATCAAATTTTGTGTAAAAAACGAAATTAAGTGCGCAGATGCACTCCGAATGTTGACTGTGGCATACGGAGAAGCTACCTTGGACCGAAGCAACGTTTATCGGTTTTACAAAATGTTCTCAGAAGGCCGAGAATATGTGACAAAAATTGGCTTTAGCACCACGATAATGCCTCTGCTTACACATCGTTGCTTGTGCCCGACTTTTTGGCCAAAACGACACACTAATGATGCCGCAGCCACAGTATTCCCCAGATCTGGCCCCTGTAACTTTTTCTTGTTCCCTAAACTGAAGAGGCACATGAAAGGACGACGTTACGCTTCTCTTGACGAGATAAAGACGGCATCGAAGGAGGAGCTGAAGAAGATAAAAAAAAAAAAAATATTTTTTGAAGTGCTTCGAAGATTGGAAATACCGTTGGCACAAGTGTATAATATCTCATGGGGATTACTTTGAAGGGGACAAAATAGATATTCATGAATAAATAAATAATTTTTGAAAAAACACAAAATTCGCGATACTTTTTAAACACACCTCGTACCATTATAAGAGAAGGATTATCCCTTAATTTCAATTATATTATATATCTCTCAAAATGACCGACATTTCTGATCAAAATTCAACTATACGTTCCGGGATCTAAATATTCGGTGCCTAGGACATGAACAGCTTTTATTGGATTTCTACAATTTTTGGGAATAAGGTGCCACACGCTAAAGATATTATTCGTGCAAAGTATTATATCGTCAAATTAATTTCTTCTCTATTTGTGTACTAGAAATCAAGAAAGAATCAAGTGGAATGTAAAATTGTGCCATATGAAAAGTAGACGTGATTGTTGCCCGATTTCGTCCACTTTCATAATTTGACATAAGAATATTAAAAAAATGCCACGTACTAAAATGGTTGGTTTATCGGGTTCCGAGATATGGAATTTTACAAAAAAGTAGGCGATGCCCTGCCCATTGTACAATTTTCACGCCGGTTCTTATAAAGCTTCCTCATACAATGCAAATTTGGTTGTTGTAGCTTAAGTTTTTTAGGTGATATCCTATTACGCCCACTTACGGACTCGAAATTTTTTTGTATTAAGGAAATCACAAGTTTCTTCAAGATACCTCTGTTTTTACTCAAGTTACAACTTGTGCGGGCTGACGGACGGATAGGCACACAGTCAACCTTATTTAAACTTTTCCCATCATTCTGATCATTTATATATTATACATAAACTCATATCTATCTCGATTGGATTTAGGTGATACGTACAATCGTTAGAAGAACAGAACTATAATACTATCTAGTAAGAGTATAAAAATTTCCTAATACGTAAGATTTTTTATATTGAAGTCAAGGGATGTTGGGGTCAAGCCACCACCATTTACTAAAATGAAAAAARKTTTWMYTTTTWCCGAAAATATGCAGGWAAATTTTTGACTTYGAATTCGTAATCTGGACACCTCATATACCCCACAGACCTCTTTGCAAATCAGTCGCAAGTTTTTCTTTCATATTTGTTGAGTAGTGTTTTTGATAATGGACTGCCTTCATTACTATAATTTTGTTCATAGCCCAGATATTTATATTAAAATCAACCTGAAAGGAGATGTTTGTGACATAAATTCAACCGAAGAAGATGAATATAACAATATATCTTTAATTGATGTTAAAAACGTCAACCAGAAGAGAGAAATTTAAAATATTAAGCATATTAGGGTTCGAGGAGGTCTATATCAATTTCATTCATATTTAGCGCCAATTATCTTATTCTTAAGTATAGGGTATATTAGGACTGAATAAAGGTCTGGACTAAATGCTTTCCTATCGGTATTGTTCAAATATACTGGATAATATCTTTCCACAAAATTGTATGAAACAACTCACATATTAAGTCTTCTGTCTATACGTTGACTTAATTTTGCTATGATGTCGCACATACCACTGATATATGTACATGGTGTAAAGCCAACTGGTAGTTTGAAATTATTGTAATAGGCAAATGGGATTGCGGCTAGTTTTCGTCCGATTTTGGCATAATCATATATAATTTCAAATATTCTCTCTTTGTTTCATTCAGATATCTCATATATTGACCGATAATCAACCGGAAGCTCGAAAATATTTATCTAAGGTATAATGTTGCTAGGGGAATTATTGACCTCATTTAATACATTTGTGACAAAGAAAGAGTACATTAATCAATGATTTACTGACATTTTCGGTAAAAAGTCAGTAGTAGGCACTGGTTCTTTAAAAGTTTAKGGTTTTGACAACCTTTGGAGTTGAGATGATATATTTTAAAGCGGTTACAAATTATTGTTARGTGAACTAAACTGTTATACTCTGTAGCAAAAAGATTGGAGAGCGTAAAAATACAGGSCAGATGAATTTTCTCTACTTTTCTGGTGTGAGTCGACAAAAACGTATTAATCCTCAATTCATTAAGAGTTTAATCGATCATTACATAAATGAGGTCAGTAATAATCAGCAACTGCTCCACAATCAGTAGTGGAAGATGCTATTTGTCAATTTTTATGATAAAATCAAAAAAAATATATGATATATTGGTGATTTTTTGGGTTCTGATCTCGCTCTTTTCGTCAAAAACTTTCGTTCTTGAAAAGTCTGGGTTTTGATTCTAAAGTGGAAGATATTTGATCTCTGATGCCCAATTTTATCAGAAAGAATTTCACTGCTTTATCCCTTATTGAACGAAATATTCAGTATAACGCCGACCGGTCAGCAGTATCAGCATGGTTATGGAAGAAGTAATTAAAACCTCGTGAGTATACTCATATGTAAGAATATATTAAGAAACTAATATGGAAGAGCTAAGTTCGGGTGAAACTAAATATTTTATTCCCTTTGCAAGGATCACAGCTTCAGATATTGACAATATTGGAAATGTTGAGAAATGGTTCAACCTCATTGTTCTACCAAATCGTGAGTGTTGTACAAACAAAGTGAAACTAAGAAGACTAAATCATCCATCATCGATCTATTTTAGCCAATACCACATGCCATTAACATGCATATACTGATTAAATCCTTGCAGGGTTTAATTAAGATGCTTAACATCCTAACATATCATCACCAATTATATGGAGTAAAGTCATCTGGATTTTCAAAATCCTGTTATTAATCAAGCTTTTATCTGATTTCACTTACGATTTTAATTAAATTCGTGGAAAGTATTACCCATGGCTTCTTTTTTGGACTTACGTTTGAGATAAGTTGCGAATCCTATGAGAATCTTTCTAACCGACAAAAAATATATTAATTTCAACCATGGTGTATAAGCATTTGTTCTTACTATTAGTATAAAGCAACGTTAAAGTTTTCCAGAATACCAAATGAAAATATATGCAAAGATTTTGATCTTGCCAAAGTAACGATACGAAATTGTTGTAATTTGTCCTTCTATAATTCTTGGTACGCAAACTTGTTTGATGATTAATGCTGGTTATCATTATTATTCTTACTTATACTTCMTGTACAAAAATGTATGTATGTGCTAAATTTATATAAATATTATAAATTATATATTCACAATTTTATAAATACGTATATTTAAACAACAACTCTTTCAATGTAATACATAAATACTTAGCAACGAACTCTAAATCCCAAACCCACTTACTCAATAGAACACAATTGCTTGCATTGAATTTATATTATATTTTTCTACAATTCAGTAAAGTTTTCATTTTTCTTAAATGCTTGCCTATAAATATATATACACTAAAATATACATACGTATTGGAGCACTGACCGAGTACTTGAAAAGGTATCACGCCCAATTTCGCCTTCATACACCACTTATTTCATGCGTTAGTACATACGCTTTGCCTTCATTTGCATGCGTAACGTAGAAGAAGCCATTTCAATACTGTTAATGCTTTTGCTTAATTATAATTATAAAAATTTGGGAAATTCCATAATACTTTTCATGACATATAGAATATCGGCCAATGTGTAGTTTTAATACAAACTTTTGCAAACACCTATGCATAAATATTTCGCCGGCTTTGATCTTTGCAAGTTGCAAGAATATAAAATGTTGGGTTACACCCGAACATAGCCCCCCTTACTGGTTGTTGCTAAATTTTAATGTGTGTTGCTAATAAATATTAAGAAAATTATTGTTCAAATCTGAGCTACTAATGTAGATTACATTGAACAAGTTTGTACCCTTTCCAATAGTGAAGGGGACTAGGAAAACTAGTGAAGAATTAGCCTAATATTGGGATACTGCAGAGATCTTTCGATATATAATAAATTTTGTTTTAATAATAAATAAATACCAATGAGGCGCGGGCGGTTACATCATATATACTTTTAAGAAATTGAGACGGTTGAGTTCACTTTTATTAATTTGACATATGAGCTTGAATGAGCTTATATCCTCAACTGAATGCTGATGCGTTTGCTGGATAATATTTAGAGAACTCACTTTATACACCCGAACGCTCTGTATTTTAATCTAGTTTAACTATAAAAAATAATACACATATAAATGTGTATACATACACACATAGTACCATTAACATTTTACCAAATATAAGAACTTCCAATTATCATGCACAATGTAGTCATCTACACCTTCATTTTATATTTTTTTTTCATTTGAGTTAAACAAACAAACAACAATTAAGTACAAACACTTTATCCAGACAATAAACTCTATAAATGGCAAAATTAATGTTGCAGTGTTTTATTACATAATTAATAACAGAACTTAACTACATAATGGTTTAACAAACATAMGGTAAAGTTTCCAATGATTAAAAAATTAAAATAACACATCGAATAAACAGTCTAAAGAACATAACAAATCGAAGACGGTGTATGTTGCTGTTGATTAACAATGTGTATTATACACACTAGTTGAAATATAATATATAAATATATTTCAAGGTATTTATGACGACAAATTTTCTAAGATACCAAATAAGCGTTAGCGGACACATTGTTTGACGGGCAAGCCGAAAAAGTTTTTAGCTTACATCGATCCAAGATATCAGCTTTCAGGAGTTACGAATATTTTATATCATGCAACGTAGTCTCATTAATTATAAAAATGTTATTACGGAATTACAAACGTCCGTTCCATAAACATACATACATATGTATGGTGGTTTAGATAAAAAATCAAATATATCGTATATTAACATAAATATTATACATATAGTATATTCAAATATATCCTCTATTTATAAAGGGACCTATTGTTTATGTAGGTATAGGTATACAACAACTTACATGACAAAATCGGCGTATTTGAATTGATTGCACTTTACGTACGATCTCAAATATTTTATATTGTAATATAATATAAGAAACAAGAATAAGGGTATTATCATATGATATCATGTAGAAATGAAAATCTCCAAAAACAGTTTATTCGCAATGAGGTTTCTGTGTACCTTATAAAAACACATAAATGCAATTATAAATATATGTTTACTTATAGTAAAATACCATTAGATATTGGAAATTTTGCAAAATATTTCACACACAAAAAAAAAATATGAATGAAAATTATTTTAAAAATATGTTTCCCTAAATATATAAAAAACAACAATTTCTCGTTCAATTATTAAATACTGAACGTTACTAATAAACAAGTAAGGAAGGGCTAAGTTCGGGTGTCACCGAACATTTTATACTCTCGCATGATAAAGTGATAATCGAGCGTGGTTGTGAACCGATTTCACCCATATTTGATACATGTCATCAGGGTGTTAAGAAAATATTATATACCGGATTTCATTGAAATCGGTCGGGTGCTTCCTGAGATATGGTTTTTGGTCCATATGTGGGCGACGCCACGCTCACTTTCAATTTAAAAAAAAAGCCTGAATGCAGCTTCCCTCTGACATTTCTTCCGTAAAATTTAGTGTTTCTGACGTTTTTTGTTAGTCGGTTAACGCACCTTTCGTGATTTTCAACATAACCTTTGTATGGGAGGTGGGTGTGGTTATTATCCGACTTCTTCCATTTTTGAACTGTGTATGGAAATGCCTAAAAGAAACGACCGTTTACAGTTTGGTTGACATAGCTATAGTAGTTTTCGAGATATGTATAAAAAAAGTTAGTAGGGGCGGGGTCACGCCCACTTTTCCAAAAAACTTACGTCCAAAAATGCCCCTCCCTAATGCGATCCTTTGTGCCAAATTTCATTTTAATATCTTTATTTATGGCTTACTTATGACACTTTATAGGTTTTCGGTTTCCGCCATTTTGTGGGCGTGGCAGTGAGCCGATTTTGCCCATCTTCGAACTTAACCTTCTTATGAAGCCAAGAAATACGTGTACCAAGCTTCATCATGATATCTCAATTTTTACTCAAGTTACAAACAGACATCCGGATTTGGTATATATAACCCTATATCTGGCTCTTTTAGTTTTAGGACTTACAAACAACCGTTATGTGAACAAAACTACTTTGTTGCGAGAGTATAAAAATAAGATATACATATATGTATATTTTTTTTTTAAATATTCAATACATTTAAACCAGCTATGCCGTATAAACGTACATTTTCATTTTTATGAAGTAAGAGCCAAATGATTTATGTATATACTCGTATGTATATTCGAAAGTGAAAATAGTAGGAAACCAATTATAAATTGCTCGTACGTAATTTATTTTTTAAACAATTCACATTTCAAACATATAACCTTGGTTACGCTGAAATCTTCATAAATAAAGAGTTCATATAAAAAAAATTAATTTTGGTCGGTCAGTTTGTATGGAAGCAATATGCTATAGTGGTTCGGTGTGAATTTCTTTGCAGATTAACCCTTTGTTGCTAAAAATTTACCTCGCTTTTCGTTGAGAAAAAGAAGTGATGAAGGATTGATATCTCAAAACTGTAAAATGCTGTAGGTTTTGAGTAGTTGTCTGATTTGAGCCTTTCTTTACATTATATTAAGGTATGGTAGAAATAGATATTAATAAAAAGACGGCTAGTGGCTAAAATGTATTATACAGGGTTTATCCGGAAAGTAATAGGACTGGTTTTCTTCCGCCGCGACTGTACTCCGGAGCGTGCGCGCACCGACTGGATTCGGCAGACGGCGTTCGTAGCTAACAAACGAGCGGCTGGTCAGTTGTCTCCAAGCATGTGGAGAATCAAAACAAAAATTTTCTCGTCATTTGTTTCTGTGAGTGGTGCAAGCCGAGTACGGATTAAATTCTGTGTGAAACTCGGTAAATTTTTGGAAAGAGACGTTTTATGCCTATAGCAGGCTTACCCAGATGTTGCTTGACCATTCGCAAGGTGTCCGCGAAGATGGTCCCAAAAGTGCTCACTAACGACCAGAAATTGCTTCGAGTTATACTGTGCCAGTTCAAGTTTTCTACTTGAACATGTGAAAGTGACCCCGATTTTTTAAATAACGTAATCACAAGTGACGGGACATGGACCTTAGAGTATGATCCCAAGATAAAGAGGCATTTTGAGCAGACAGATTGGATCCAAGCAGCATGCATGTCGGCTCTCAAGGTTATTCCGAAGGCTGAAGAAGCCTAAGTATTTTAAGAATTATAACTATTGGTTCAATAAAATTTTTTAAATCGACTCAGTCCTCTTACATTCCAGGCAAACCCTGTATATATACATATTTTATTAAACAATTGCGTAGCGTCTGCTATTTTAAATACCGGTGGTTTTAAATTTACTTTGTACATCACCACTTTATGTTACTTCGAACTTTACTTTACTTTAGTCTTCGAACTAACTATGAAACCATTTAGTGCTTTAAAGCGATTTAGCACAAATGCTTGACTTTGATTTTGATTATTATCTTATGTGTAATAATATTATATACAAATCCTTTAGTCAAAATAATTTCATTAATCTTTTTTAAAGGAAAGGGGGAAAGGGCTTTAAATACCACTTCCAGCTCACTAAAATAACTGGAACTGTCGCCCGCCCTGGTTTGCTTTACTTCACAGTGGCGTTCCATTTTTCTCATTGAGAAATTTACTCTACATCTGCGCATCTCCTTCTGGTCCCGCTCTTATCGGCGTACCAAAATTGCTGCGTATCTCTGGATAATACCCCATTTTTTTCGCTCTCCACAATGACACCAATTAAATTTTTCCCGTTTATAAGACCTACCAGGTCTTCGAGGGTGCACATAAGAGCATTTGGTCCCAAAAACCGGACAAAATTATTTAAAGTGATTTTATGAATGAAAATGAATAAAAAATCATGATTGAATATAATAATGCAATATATTAAAATAAAACGAGTAAGCAAGTAATAATTTGGGGTGCAACCGAACATTTTACATTGAATATATTTGAGTAGGGGTAGTATCGGCCAGATTTTATCTATTTTTGCTCAACTCCTATACTACTACTATGCCACATACTCCAAAATGCTCCCTGGGTCTCATTAAGGTACCTTATGTATAATCACCAATCATATGGAGCTAGGTCAAATGGATGTTTGAAAATCTTGGTAATAGTTATATGGGGACAGGGTCAAGTTTTCGCACAATGAATTTATTTTAGGCGCAAAAATACACTGTTATGAATAAAACATGTTCTGCAATTTTCATTGGGTTTGCCCAAATATTGGCGGATATATCTAGTATAAAGTCACCTATAAGTTCGAAAGTCTTTACATTAGGTACTACTTCCCACGTGATTCAACCCATTTCTGATGCAAAGAATTACTATCGTCAGAAAAGGATTCTGTCGGAATTTCTGTTTGCATATCTCACATAAAGACCAATATTTTCCATCAAATGTCAACTATAGATACAGGGGTCCACCTTTTTTGGTACCTATGGGTTGGATTTGGTCAAGTTTTGGTCAAAAGGTGACATACTTTAAGGGAGTTATGACCGCAAAATTTTATTCCGTTTTATCCATTACTTCTTAATTTGTGTATTGGAAAATTAAAAAAATCAAATTGAATTTTAAAATGTGTTATATGGGAAGTAGTTGTGATTGTAGTCCGATGTCACTCATTTTCACCCTGTGACATAAAAATATTAAAAGAATGTCACATACTAAATTTAGTTGAAATCGGTTTGTCGGGTCCCGAGAAATGGAATTTCACCAAAAAGTGGGCGGTGCCTTGCGTATTGTGCAATTTTCACACCGGCTCCGATAGAGCCCTCTTATATATATATAAACCCGTCTAGAATGATTTAGCAGGTTTTCAGTATTTAATTAAAAAAAATAAATAAAGCAGTTTTATGCAAGTGGCTAACCTAATTCAACGCGCTTTTTTTAAAGGGGGTGAAAGATGGGGAACATGTTAAGCGTATATATTAAATAGAAACCTTGTAGTTTAGTAAACAAAAAAAAATATCTTTTAGCTCGACCTCCGCCGACACTATAACAGAAACACTAATTTCTAAAAAAATTAAAAAAAAATTTAGTTTTTTTGATGAATCAATAAAAAATATTTTATAAAATTCACTTCTCTTTCTTTATTGGCGTAGACACCGCTTACGCGATCATGGCTTAGTTAACAACAGCGCGTCAGTCGTTTCTTCTTTTCGCTACGTGGTGCCAATTGTATATTCCAACCGAAGCCAGGTCCTTCTCCACTTGGTCCTTCCAACAGAGTGGACGCCTTTCTCTTCCTCTTCTTCCCCTGGCGGGTACTGCGTCGAATTCTTTCAGAGCTGGAGCGTTTTCGTCCATTCGAACAACATGACCTAGCCAGCAAAGTCGCTGTCTTTTAATACGTTGACATAGTTAACGTCGTCGTATATCTCATACAACTCAACATTCCATCGAATGCGATATTCGCCGCAGCCAACGCTCATAGAACCATAAATCTTTCGCAGAAATTTTCTCTCGAAAACTCGCAACATCGACTCATCAGACCTTGTCATCGTCCATGCCTCTGCACTATATATTAGGACGGGAACAATGAGTGATTCATAGAGTTTGGCGTTTGTTCGTCGAGAGAGGACATTACTTCTCAATTGCGTACTCAGTCCGAAGTAGCACCTGTTGGCAAAATTTTTCTGCGTTGGTTTTCGAGGCTGAAATTGTTGGTGGTTTTTATATTGGTTCCAAGATAGACTTTCAACAATGACGTGAGGGCCAAGTCGTAAGTGCGACAACTGTTTGTTTGATGACAGGAGATATTTAGTCTTGCCCTCGTTCACTGAGAGATCTATTTGCTTTGCTTCCTTGTCCAGTCTGGAGAAAGCAGAACTAACGCCGCGGGTGTTGAGGCCGATGATATCAATATGATAATAACGGCTGGGAGAGATCCTTCCCAATCCTTCACGCAACACAAAAACAACTTACAATTTCGAGAACAATAGAGAGTATCGCAAATAAGGACGTGCGTACTGAACGAAGTCGAGGTTCCGATTAATTGTGTGGAAATATAGCGGACTAAAGGTGAATAATGTAATCGGTTTATTGTAGTACGGTTACTAAGGTACTAAAAATAATAAACCTTGAGCAGCATCGATGGAGTTTGTAATTCCCACTTTTGTCCGGTTTTTGAAGGAAAATGCTCCTATGTGCGACGGTGTGTTTCCTTTGCCGTCGTACATATTTAAAGAATGTTTCTTCTGCGTCGTCTTTTTTTTATTTCATATTGAATGCATATACCATCACTATTATTACTAACTGATACGGGTGTGAATGAATGTGTTTCTATGTCTAAGTTGGTTTTTTCAAATTCGTATTTCATATGCATATAGTATATTATCTTTATGTACTCATATTCGTTATTTTAATAGAATATAGAAACATTTTACTAGATAAATCCAATCTTTTCTTCTTTGTTTCCTTACGCTTGCACAACACGAAATTATTTTGGATAATTGCAATAATTAAACTAATGATGATAATAACAAAATAATTTTTATCGAAAATAAACGCAACCATAAAAACATAAATGCATCCTGATATCTTTCTATGAATATATCGGTAGCCCCAATTTAAGCACAATGTCAAATCCCGCCAAAGGTGTTGGAGTAAGTGGCGTAAGTATTGGTAACCTCGGACTTACTACCGGCATATTGACACCAGTCGTCTCTAGTATTGGAAGTACAATTATTATGCCCAATTCCTCCTCATCGTCGTCCTCTTCGACGTCCTCATCAAATCATCTGCAAATGCTCAATTCAGCAGTAACTTCTTGCGGCAATGGCAGTAGCAGTGGAAACAGCAATTTAATAGCGTCTCCTAGTGGCGGAGGAGTTAACGCGAGTGGTGGTATTATTGCTGCGAGTGGGCATGGTTCTATAAATGCTGCCGCTGCCCAACTACTGAATCAAGCTGCCGTTGCTGCAGCTGCAGCAGCTGCTGGTCAAGTTAATAACAATCAAGCCTCCCAAACAAATAATAACAACACGAATCCCGCAAACATGCTACAACCTTCATCCGCTATCAACAATATAATGTCAGCGGCTACAACAGCTACAAGTACTAATGGTAGTAGTGGGGCTGGAAACAGTGGACAACAGCAACTGTCACCACAGGCGCCGCCAACTTATGTGAACTTATAAGTACAACTAATTTAGATGATGCTGAATGATTTAGCGTTTGCTGAGTTAAAGAGAGACGATTGAAAGAACTCAATCCTTAGTTAAACATAGTATATACATTCACACTTATATAAGCCATATGCATATGCACCCATTGCTAATATTGGAATCACGAAGTGTATTTGTAGCGGTGTCAAATATTGTTAATGTATATTACATACATATGTATGTATAAGGATTTGGATAAACAATGCATAACGGCAGCAGTGGATAGTTGTGACATTATTTACTTGAGATATTATATACATTTGTATATAGTTAAATAGTTTAAAACATAAAATATACCATAGTACAACAAATTGATTAAGCTAGATGAGCCTAATAAACAGCTGTTTACGAACAAAAAGTGGCACAATGCAAAAGTAAGCGCACACAATAATCACTTATTTTTTCAAGGCAATGCTTATTGAATTAGCTAAAGTTCAAAGAGAAATATAAAAAAGGGCTACGGAATATGAATGAAAACAGAAATAACCAACAGCGAAAACGCAACAGTTGCTCATAGCTAGACCAGCGAGACACTTTTAAAGTTGCATACTGATATCTTTGTAAGGATATCATATTCCACGAGTAGAACCCACGTGGACAACAACTTTATTTTATATACATCCATACATCACTCAACAACTACAAACATAACAACAGCCATGTCTACCGAACCACTTTAATGCCCGTATGAGTAAACTTTTTATAAATGCTTCGTTCCGTTTGTGAGCATATATGTTTTTCAATATTGTGTCCTTTGTTCCCTTGTATCACGCTTTCTCGCTAATATTTGCAGTTTTTATTGTTTTTATTTACGTTTGCGTTTCTGTTGAATTGCGTTTTTGTAAACATTTAAATGGAAATGTTTATAAACCTTAGTTAGCCTAAGTACCGCTAGAAATACAAAGAATATTAATTTAATTTTTTAAATTTTACAATATATGTATCGACTGAATATCTAGCAATACTTATGAGTATGTACTAATGTACATGCATATGAGCATTAAGGTGACCGTTATTTCCAAAGTTGATTTTATTTAAAACGCATTTGGCCTACACATAAGGATCTAAGCTCTTTGAATGCAGTATAATTTTTACTATTACCATACATTTTACAACATTTTTTTGTCTTTTAAGCAAATATAACTAAAACTTAAAATATAATGATAATATAATAATAATAATAAAGTTATGCGTTAAATGTATTCATAAAGCCCAAGATGTCGTATGAGCAATATAAATGAATACTGCTGTGATCAAATTGAAAGGAGAATTTTTAGTTTTTACTTCGCGTGTTTTTCGAAGCGGTAATTATCTTTGGCATAACTGTTTCAGCGGGAGGGGATTTCTTTGAAGGAGATGAAATGGACAAAATTCACCTTTCACAGTAATTCTGCGTGTGCAGAAATTATCAACTAACGAAATAACGGACACCTTAATGTAATACATACATATATGGGGAGTTCAAAGTTGTGCTATTGTTGATAATAGTACCATGTGCTTTTTTGGCCCTCATTATAATGACCGTCGGAAGGCATGTTTATTATGTTATTTGTGTTTTGTTTATGTTCAACTTCACTACAATTGTACGTATTTAAAAAAATTACAGCTGTACATTTCATCCTCGTATATATGTATATTTTTGTTATCACTTATGAGTGAATTATTTAATTGCATGAAGTGCCCTGGCGATAACATATGTATGAGATATTGTACTTTCAACTTTAATAACGGGCTATAGAAATACAAGTGTTTTAAATGGCATTACTTTTCAACTTCACATTTTCATATAATATGTATAGTATATTAAAATATATATTATTTATGCATTTGTATATAATGATATTGTGTCTACTAATTTGAACACACTTGATATATGAAATTTGAATATTAAAACAAAATTTTTCATCAACTAAGGGCTAAAAATACATCGACCAAAACAATATACCATAAAGCGGGTAAATTATTATCCATACCTGCAAAGGAGATCAGCTTTTAATTAAAGGAGCATTTCGACCGGCAATTTTAGATACCTAATTGTTTAAAATATATTATTTCAATCATTAAAATATAAAGGTATTTGTTAGCATACATAAATATAATTTCATATATTAAATTTATTAATTAATTAGTAAGTAAATATTATGCAACAATTATTTTAGTTTTAAAATATTAAATTTTTATTTGAAGAAGAAAAAAGGACACTTCTTTTTTTAATTTTCCATATAAATTTTCTTATTCTCATTAAATTTTGAAAGGATTCAAAAGCTCAAAGCATGAACTATATCAGCTCGAACCTACATACCCATGAATGATTATAATTTCATGATATCAAATGCACACACGAGAGAGCCTCAATGGCAATGTATGTATTTGACAGATTGTTAGCAATGTAAGTTGTCTGTCGAGATGCCCTGTAATATTAGCTATTTTTCTGTTCACTTTCTCTGCGCCCTGCTCCCTTGTCGTGTAAAAGTAACAAAAAAGCTATCATTAAAGTGGCATCTCCAATGCTACGAAGATTTATTTTGTGTATTTAGGCCAGTTTTACTATTCTCGATGGCTCAAAGGGGAAATTATTCTCAAAATTAAAAACTAATTAATCATACAAAACAGAAGTAAGGTATTACTAATACTTTTTTCACCACCATGCATGGGTCAGAGGACATGCCAGCGCAGAGTTGCACCACAAGTGTTGCCTGTTTTTTGAACAATTCGTATAGGTTGTTCGATTAAGTTCCCTCCAAATATAAATTTGTTTTCGTCGCTAGACGCGCCTATGTTGCTGGTAGCCCTTTATTTATTTGCCATTTTTTATCTAACTAGATAAGATTCTCATCATATACAAACCTACTTTTATATATAACGTAGTGGAAAGTTAATGTATAGAATTTCTAAACTTTTGATTTTAATTGCTCACGAAATTGATACTAGTATAAATATCATAACTGATATTGAAACAGCAGTTAATAAGTATTTTCTATGAATCTTGATGTTTATTTTTTTATAATAAAATTAGTGTAACTCCTAAATTAGTCAGGAGCGAAAATTATCAAGCAGTGATTACACATTTCTATTATTATTTTGATTGTAAACTGATTACAAGTGAATTCGGTACCCTAATATTTTTCGATTTTTAGCAAGTGTAAAAAATTTTAAATCCATTTCAATCAAAACATTTAATGCATATACATTATTTTAAAGATTACAGGTATCTTTAAATTAAAGACCATTCTAGACTCACTTCAATCGATCTCTACAGAACATCACAAGGATCTGAGTACAGCTATACTCTCCTCGAGCTCCAGACAATGAAAAATGTGGTAGTTTACTTTTCTATTTAAAGCTAATTAAAATGTTTTGAACTAACTCTGCTATGTTGGTCTGTCTGTCCGCAACTCTGTATATATACGAACTAGTCCTTCATCTTTTGAGATTTGGCTCTGAAATTTTGCACCCGTCCTGTTCTCATAAAGAAGCTTGGTCGGAAGAATATCGGCCCACTATAGATTATAGCTGCCATGCAAACAGACCGATCAAAATAAAACCCTTGTTTGGAAACTTTTTTATTTGTGAATCGTATTATAGCTTCGATACTGAATCTGTTAGTGGTTTCCAACTTTTTTACTTACATATTCACGACAAATGCAATAAAATTTTTTGGACTATTTACACAATACTTTCTTAACGACGGCGTATCGATATTACTAAATAGAAAAAAATATAAAGTAATAATTCATTATAATTATGACATTCACTATTATCGATCGATACGAAACCTGAATCTAGCTTCAAGATTTTAACAGTTTCGCGCGACATTTTGTGGGCTAATTAACAAAATTATATTATAAAAAATAATTAAAGGCTCCAAAAAAATGTTTTCGTAGATCTTTGTTATTATTCCTTAGTCTTCCTATTTGATCTTTGCAGATCAAAATCACCTGAGAAAATAACATTTTATGACTAAATAGATATCATACATAGGTATGTCACTAGCCCATAGGGTAATCAGGTATCTACATCTATAATATGATCATATGTATTTATTAAAAATATTTTGTTCTGAGAATACAATAAAACCTATGACTACGTAGTTCCTTTGATGTTAACAAATATATTTATATTGTTGTATGTTGTTAATATATTTTTATTTTTTAATAATATTTAAAATGTTATTTACTTAAACATACTTTTAGTAGTGGAATTTAGTATATTTTACGGTGTTTACAAAAGAACGAAAATACAAGAAAACTTCGCGTTGGCGCAATGCTTTCCAATACATGTAGTTATGTACACATAAAGTATGGATTATTTATCTCATCAAAAGGACAGAAATTATTTTATGCATTAATTTTGTCATTTTTTCTTTCAATATACACGCAATTGTTGTTTGGATGTTGTTTTAAAATGAAAAACTTATGCACTTTTGGTATGTTATAAATTTAAGAATTTTTGTTATTATAAGTGCTGTGTTGAATTTGGAACAATTGCATGATTACTAATACTTTATTGTCGATTACTTTACGCATATAATTGTAAAACCAATCACTGATTATATTTCAAACGGCCCACAAGGATTGTTATGCTACAATGTATACATTTTAGAGGAGTATCCCTAAATATAATACTTACGTATACCATATGTGTATGAAGTAAAAATCTGCAAGTATTCATTCTTCCTGCGTTTCAATGCGCCTACCAAAAATTATGCATGATTGAGCTAAGTGGCTTGACTACTTTCACATATCTTTGCTAAAAGCTTGTCCGAGTACCCCCTACGCCAGGAAATTGGTACTACCAGCGTCCTTACCTCTAATCAGTCCGAGGTCATTACAACAAATTTTATATATTTTTTTATAATAAAAAAAACAAAGCTGGTATTATTTTACATTATCAATATTTTGTACGTAAATATATATTTTTGTTTTTAATTCTCATTGTTTCTGCACATTTTCTCTACTAATCCACAGACTTTGTTAAAAAAACATAACTTGTTTTTAAGGCAAAAAGTTAAAATTTCCCAAAACCATGGCCTTTACTTTTTAAGAGAGTTATGTGGATCTTTATGTTCTATTTGCGGTATAAGCCGGGAATATATTATGACTTTAGGAAAATAAATATGCAGGTTTCAAATCGTAGTTCATATGTATATTTGTAGCGCTAACTTCAACGTGTTGGATAATATAATAGCACCTAAAACATAATATCTTAAGTTTTAAGACCTTTTCCATTTATTTTTTACCACTCTTTTTCTGGTGGTTAAATTAATAAACAAATTCAGATTGTCAAACAAACTTCCTTCTGCATTCGACGATGTTGAGTGCTATATTATAATTGTTAGGTTCTCTGATTACAGTTCGATTGAGCAGAGTACATTGAAGACTCTTTATTGAAGCAAAATTGAGGTTAGAAAATTCATGCGCTACTGATGACATGATTTTATAACAACTTGTAATACAATCAATTTAATTATTGTGGAAGACAATATATTAACGATCAAATACCCAAGAAGCTACATCTTCTTAAATGTAAAAAGACACGTACGCACTTTCTCCTCCATTAACAAACTTCTACCACAATGAAGTTGAAGCTATGATAAAGTTTTAATATCACAATGGTGTTGAAAGCTGTCTAAGTGAGGTCCATATTACGATAACCTAGTTTAACCCAACAAGAAGTTGGTAACATTAATCATACTAAAATATTGATACTTTCTCGCTTTGGATAGATAGTCTAGTACAGTGTCTTTAACGATTAATATTAAAAATAGTTAAAAATCAATCCAACGCTGGTTGACTATAGACTTACAGGTATACATGGTGCATTTAGTATTTTCTGTTTCTTAAATGACAATTTCGTATGTTAATAAATATGTGTTTCATAAATATGTGTTTCATAAATTAATGGTATTTTTTACATTATCGTTGAAATTCAAAATTTCCGACAGCTGGAACGACTGATTCGAAGTTCGCTATGCAGTGTTGCTTTAAACTCGCTTCGCAATTTTAAGCTTTTTAAAAATATTATTTGGGGAATTTTGGCTTTTTATTTTATTGATTTTAAAGTAATTCATAACATTCTATGAGAATTGATTGGTTTTAAATATACACCGTTATAAATGTCGCATGATGCACGCGTATTTGGCGCTTTTTTGAATTTGTGGCTTTAGACAGAATATTGCCTTAAAAGATTTCGTTTTATTAATTATTTTTACGCATATTTTACTTTTTAAATATCAATAATATACAAATGTATGTATGTATATGTGTGTATACATTTATAATTATGCATACGTTTTACAACTAGTCCTCATTAAAAGCACAAACCTTTGCAAAGTAAATATTACATATGAAACATTTAAATCTAAATAAGAAGCCATAAAACAGCTGGAAGATTAAGAAAATAATTCCAAAAGTAAAAGTTTAGTTAATATGTAAATTTGCATTGGTATGTGTGTCTCTAATAACTTCCAATTATTAATTATTTACTTTTTCTCTTTCTTTATGGGCTTATATGTATCATTTTCATTCTAATGCTCAGACGTAAAAAGAAATGCATACGCTATATGGAAGGATTGAGAGGTAGTGCCGGTATCAGTGGCACCAAAGATGATAGCTTTCAGGATTTGGATGATCTGGATGACAATGCTAGTGATGATAATCTGGGTAGTTCAGGCAGTATTAATGACAACCACAAAACACCTGACGATGATACCGAATCGCTGAATCATTCCCTATCTAGTCCGGGCTGCCAAAGCGGTTTATCTAGTCTTCAGAGCCCGTCTACCAGTATGGCTAGTCCATTAAATCTGCTCCCTAGTCCTGCAACGCCCTCAACGGTCGGTCTGCCATTTGGACTTGCTGACAGTCAACAAGATCAGAATGTTCAAAGTCAGCAGCAACTACAACAACCGAACAGCGGTATCGATTCAGCAGCTCAACAAATTCGTATGCAACAGTCGAGCCAACATCAAATTCATTTAAGTCATCATCAGCACCTTCTGCAGCAACATCAACCGCATCCACACACTACATCCTCACACAACGGTATTTACGAGAATGCCGGAAGATCGTTTATCTGTAGTGGTAGCATTGGCGTCGGGAGGAGCACAATTATATCTCCATCTCTGTCAAATAAGAGCTCCAGTAGCATATGTATTAACAGCAGCAACACTCTAATAAATACCTCATCATCAGCGTCTGGTGTGACAACCACGCCCGCCTTCACAGAACGCACTATGCGTTCACTTTTGAATACTAGTCCTCCCGGGCTATTGCTGAATAACAATTGCTTTCCACCAAGCGGCCTAGAATCAAGCGCAGGAGCTATAGTTTCCATAGAACATATTCTCTCAAATGGCAATAAGTTATCATCCAGCACTGCACCCAACACTGCAACCACCAACACCGTGGGCAATAGAGCTAATGACGACTTAAATGGTTTTATTTCCTTCAATAACAATAGCGATCCGTCTTTTACCAATAGCACCGGCAATAACAGTGCTTGTGAAAATAATTCAATGGCAGTTACGTCGACACAGTTAGTCAGCGTCACAGTCAAACCTTTACCAGCCGCGGTGGCAAAATCTAGCATTTCATCGTCCGCTTCATCTGCGCCGTCTTCACCTGTTGGCGATACTTTCGAAAAGGCAGTTGCTCCTGCTCAACGAAACCCTATAGGCGCTAATCCACATGATATCAACAACCCGCTCAGCATTAATCAGCTGACGAAATGCAGTGAAAGTACAAGCAATACCAATAAAAATATTGTGACAACTACTCACAATAATTTTAAGAATATCATTGTAACGGCTGACAACAACAGCAATTCATCATGTTTTGATAATATATCAACTGCATCTAGTAGCAATACTAACGGGATCGCAACAAAGAAATATAATCATAACAATCAACAACTGCCAAAACAACTAGCCTTACGGATATCCTCAACCGCCTCATCGTCTCAACAACAGCAGTTAGCAACGACGTGTTTATTACCGCCAGTACAGCAACATTACCAGCAGCAATTCCATTTGCATACGACTACTGGGCCGCCAACGCCACCAACACACCATCATGCATCCCACCGCCATTCGCATGCAGATCCACCATTGTTCAACCAACATTTTCAGCAATTTAGTCATCACTTGGCTTCCGTGGCAGCGGCGGCGGCTGCAGCAAATGTTCACATACCCAATGTGTTGAGTGCTGCTGTTGTGAAACCCAATAACAGTATGCAACGTAATACTACAAGCGATGTTATAGCTAACGAAGCAGCTTCAACAACAATAATTGAAGCAATTGAAACTACTGCTGAGGATAAGGCATGTACAGAGAGCGTCGGAAATATGACAGCGCTAAAATGCCATGCCTCAGAGACAACAGTAGCGACATCGACGACTATGTCAGGTACAACAATAGTAACGACGAAGACGCTGCCAGTGTTGGCTGCAGACAATACAGCCCTTCTTAATGTTAATACAAACGCTTCCGGCAATGAAAATGGAGCAATTAGCGTTACGTAACGGTATCATCAGAAGGGCGCACCGCAAACCGCTGATATTAATGTAGTTTCGTTATATGTCAGATGGCAATTACATAAAAAAAAGTATTATAACTAGTTTCGTTATAATTTACTTTTAATAGTTTGTGAATATGAGTATTACAAGAATAAGCAAGTATAGTGCCGAGTAAGCCTTCAAAACATAAATGTGAATGTAAATTATAGTTGCATACACGTCCTTTACTTGCTGTTATCTTGCGGTGGCTTAGTTTTGGACTAATGAAGCTGGAGAACTAATTATAATGAAATGTATACAAGCATACATATTCTATAATAGCTGGGTTAATGTTTTCAGTATCAACTAAAAATAAATTCTATCTATATTTTTAAAGAAATTGCAGTCACATTTTTGTTAATAATAATGTTAATATCCAAAACACTCAAAAGCGATAAATGGACACGGATTTTTATCCAGTCAAAGACTGACAACTCGGCCTTATTTCTCTAAATTATTTCAGGATTGTTGTTCACTACCAAACAAGCTGACTGACAAAAATCAAGTTCATGTATAGAAACTTGTTTATGTGAGAAGGATATTCTAGCTTCGGTGCAACCGAACGTTTATTAACATTTTTTTCGTTGTTAATAGTAAAGCTTAAAACAAATAATCAGTCCCGCTTTCAAACCAAAAAAATACGTATCCAATATTTTGTATCAATCAACAAAACAAATTTCGAATGTTTTGTACGGAAAAAATTTCCCATCTGAAATTCGGAAATTTTTATAGGACTTACAAATACATACATCATGCTTCTCGCTAAAAGTAATACCTTAAAACTTTCCACATATCATTAGACAAGCCATGTAATGTTGTCACAGTCATCTTGAGTGGGTGCACATAACTTATAATTTCAAAAAAAAAATATTTGGCCTTGAATGTACTTGGTAGCGGATTCAGCATTCAATATTTGATAATCTGTCACATTTTTCAAATACATACAAAATACAAATTACAAAATATTATTGCCAAAGGACACGGATAGTTCAATAATAAAATATTGTTATTTGAAAAGCCCTGTTATATATAAATATATATAAGTATACAATGTAAATTAGCTATACACATCAGTGTGTGTAAAAAAATGTAAATTATGGAAGAAATCCAAATTTGTTTATGTAGTGCAGTTAATTAGGTCATATATATATATTGAAATATACAGTATAAATTTACAAACAGAACAAGATACATTTATATATATATAATATACTATATATATATATGTATATATATATATTGTATATATGAATTCATATCTTTAAAACCAAATGAATTATAAAAACAATGTATTCAAAATATTTAAAAATGAATGTAAAACCACTTAATGATAGACTTGACCGAAACTCTAAACGAATTTATTTTCAAAAAAAATTATACTGAATGTGTCATAAGCAACAGGTATAAAGGAAAAATTAAAAATATTATAAAATGAAAAAATAGTTGTAAATTTCAACAAATATATATTTTGTCATATTTATATAAAAACCAATCAAATTAAAAACACAACAGCACACAATTGAATACGTATACCATATCAACACCGCATAAATTATTTTTGGAAAAGCACATGAGCGCTACACACATGTACAGTCAGTAAATTAAAAGTTTTCGTTCACTCGATTCTATTTAGATGATTGCCACAAGTTTTTGCCTTATTTTTGACGATATAAATTTCCCTCATTATCCATTTACCAATTTACTTCACATCTCTTATAAACATTTTAGTACACTCGCTTCCTTCTCAATTTGATACAGGATATAAAATAAATTCAAGAAATTGAAAAAAGTAAATATATGAAATTATTTGTAGCTAAAAATGAAATAATTAGACAATTTTACGATAGTAACTCTAAACAAGAAACATAAACAATATAATGCAAAATACCATATAAACTGTGCCACATTTTTGTCATGTATATATTTTTTGGAGTATTATGTAAAGTAAATTATTATATAATTAACAACAAAGCACGCAAATAAGAAATAAATGAAAGAGGAAAAAATATAGAGTAAAAACAATTGGTTGAATAATACAAATAATATTTAGACAACGATAAATACAAATATAAGCCTGTAACTTAGCATTTAGAGAGCATATGAATATTTCAAAACAATAAGAGGAACAATATAGTATATTTAAAATATCTTATTACGTTTTCCGTTTTAAATTTAGATGTTTTGTTGCAAAGCTTATATATAAAAGATAATCTTAAAAATGGACATAAAGTGTCGACTCATTAAATATTAACTTAAAATTAAAATTTTTAATGTACATAAATGGCAGAGAAGGGATGTGCTCACAAAAATACTTGCTCAGAGAATTCAACAGTATTTCTCAATAAAGTTTGCATTGTATGACATGTATTTATTGTAATTATTAATACTGGGCTTGCTTTCAAACCTTTTTAGCAACTTGACTAAACAATGTTATACACCATTGCCGCAAAAGAAAAATGTACACGATATTATATTAATTACTTTTTTAGTCATTTACATGCAACAATTAAATAATTAATTAATTAATTATTGATGCTTCAATAACAATTCGAAGAAAATATTTCGATTTAGGCGGCCAACAGAAGAAGGCGGAACTACTTTGCTTATTTGAATAATTAAAAAGATAAAAAATTATATAACAAGCGTACGTTATTTTTTTTAATATCTTCTTCTTAACAAACACGATATACATATACTTATGTTCCAAATGAGAGCATGTCAGCATAAATTTGATGAACAGTGGCAGCAATCACTATTAACAACAATTTACAACTCACCATGGCAAAAAAAGCAAAGCAAACTATAATTTTAATAAGTGGCGGTAAAGAAAAATAAAAACTAATTGTTTAAACATGATCGAAACATAAAAGTGTAAATAAGTCACAAGACGTATACATTAAGAATGTAAGCAGACTAGCGTATATGTATCGGGTGATTTTTTAAGAGCTTGATAACTTTTTTAAAAAAAAAAACGCATAAAATTTGCAAAATCTCA
>NW_017536341.1:127366-134767 GCF_001853355.1 Bactrocera latifrons | reverse complement strand
ATTTAATACTATTGCAAATATTTGCTAACAAACTGTTTCGATATATTTAAAATATTAAAAAAATGTTTATTTTATTATTTGGAAAAATTATGCCATGCTAAATATTTCTAGGCGGAAATTGCCTTGTTATAAACATTACATGTTAAATTTTTCTAGTATTCCACAAAAGCTTATAAATTAAAAAAAAGAATATAGTTCGTAAAGAAAACAGTTATTTTACTATATGGATAATATATGCCGTGCTAAATATTTCTAAAAGCAAATAGCTTTTTTAAATCTTACAAGTTTAACTTTCAAATATTCGACAAAACAAGAGTAAATTCGACAAAAATAATTCTATAATTATGGGACAAAAAAATTATAAACTCACCACAAACAAACTTTTTTCTAATATAGGGCCAAAATAGATAAATTCAACGCTGCTCTAACTACTAAACAAAGACATCATTTATTTAGAAAAACATGCGTATAAATATATTTAAGTTCTATTGCGCCATTAATTAAATCGGCAGTGTCCCTATATTTCAGAAAAGAACACGCAATAAAGATTTGCGGAACTGTTCCATATTATGCTTGATTGTTTCCACCTTGGTAGTATTTTACAAAAGCAATACTCTAAATTTAACTACTGAAAGTCTTTGTATTTGTCAATATGTGCCGTATGTAATTGCTGTTTCAGTACCGCAAGATCTTTGTTTATGTTCACAGAAATCATTAACTAAATGAAATGTTGATAAAAAATATTACTCGAATTTCGGCATGTGTTGTTTCTAGAGTCCTTATGTGAATATATGTGCAACTTTATAAAATTTAATCATTTAAATGCTTCCATTATTTAAGTGTTCTTTATAAGTAAACTAAAACATTATTTATAAAAATAATAAGTATAAGCGAAATAAAGATGTACCGTATAATATAAAATAATAATTTCGCTGAATCGATAGCCATTTAACTAAAGAAAGTAATAATTTATTTCATATGCATATATGCATAAGTCTAAAGCAGGATATTAACCGAGGCCGTGTGCCAGAGTGCATACAGCTTTTTGTTCGAATTGTACAAATGTGACTTATATGTAATTTGTTAAGAAATGGTATTATTATCAATGAAACTAATTCATTGCAGTAGTACCGCTTTTCCAATATTTTTCTTCACTATTCATATTTTTCGTCATATGGATGCGATCCATATAAAAAATCATCTATTTAAACGCAGTTATAAAGAATTTAGTTAATCAACAGTATTTTTACAATCCGACAATGCATACCTACATACATAAATATAAGCGAGAGTAAAATAATTCAAGTTATAAAATATGAAAGATCTCCCAGCCGTGCAAAGAAGGGCGCACTATATACTTATGTACATACCAATTGCGACATCATATATGCAAATAAAGTTATATAATTTATATTTTATTTTAATTAAATCTGCAGTGTTTAAGTTGTCAATTAGTTAGTTTCATACATACATGTATTTAAACCAAAACCAATATAAGTTTTAAATACTGTGCCCCATTATTTAAATCATTATATGTATATTTAGAAGTAAGTTAATATAAATACTTATATTTTTTAATGTTAGTGTACATGTATACTAATGTAGTGAAAATAAAGCTAATATGTGAAGTTAATAATTATTTTATTTTTATATTTGCCCGAAATTAGAGTTGTATGTAATGGTTGTATAATTAATTGAACAATTTATTTACAAATAAATTTTCGTTAAACGATGGCACATATGTATGTATATCATAGACATATTACCTTTTTAATATACATATCGTCACTTAAAATGTAATGCAACGTATTAACAAAAACACTCAAACCGTATTATTAACAGCGTAAGTATGACAAAAATTACCAAGTCAGAAACGAAATAGTTTCAATTTTTTATCATATAATTATCCATTATTATTATTTTTAATCATATTGTTAACGATGTTTCCATCTCCTGTAAACTAATGAAATTGTTAATGCGTTATTTTGTCTTTTAGGTGATGATATGTAGAAATATTTGTATTTGTTTATAAATAAATAGTTAAGAATGAATATGATTATATAGCTCACAGATATCATACGATATAAATAAATATATATTATAAAATGCAATTAAATACACATATATAAAAACAACTTTAGTTTAATACTATTGCAAATATTGCTAACGAAGTGTTTCGATATATATATACATATATATACACACATATATGTATTTAGATACACATATTATTAAATAATTACTGTTAAAACGAGTAAATCAATTAATTATATAAATAAGCACTCAACATCTTCTTTACTAATTTATAGGTTACTCCAAATAAAGATCATCATTCATTAAATAAAAACTGTTTAGTTTTTCCCATTTATCTAAGTCTTAGTGGATTCAATTAACAATCGAGCAAAGTCAAATATTTATTAAAGAACAAGAAAATATTATATTTTTTTGGTTAAAAAGTACAAAAGCTGATATCGAAATTTTGGGTATGTAGTTTTATTTGCAGATAAAGTTTACAAAATAAAAACATAAATTGGTAACAAATTTCAAATATATGTAATAAGGAAGTTAAATCAAAAATAGTCTTAGTACTAAATATTTATAAGTGCATATTTGATTTCTAATTTTTTAATTATTTTAATGATTATGTATATATGATATTAATAGCCAATATTATTACCATTATTCAGTATTATGGAATTAAGTAGGGATGGCATCTAATCCACCAAGGATTTAAGGTGGGCTGGATCAATATTGGCCCATTCTTGGTCTATTGTCATTTTAAGGTCCTTGCTGTCTCAAACTGCATACCGTTCTTGAACACTTTTTCAGAGACGATACCCCAGAGGATCTCAATCGGACTTAGGCCCGGACCTAAGGCGGATATTTTTCGCCCTCTAAAGATGGATTTGGGGACCTACATTGTGTGCGTTGAAATTTTGTCCAACTGAAAAGTCCTGTCGCCGCCCTATAAATTTGCCACCAAATTCTATTAACTCACTCTCCAGGAAACCGACATACAGTTGAGTATTCATTAGGGTAGAGATGTAGCATATATATAGCTTTCCCCTATGCCAGAACGCAGCCCATACCATCCAACTGCCACCGCCAAACCCTAGCTTAAAATATAGTCGCCGATCTTGGCGATATCTCTCCAATATCCTTTGCAACTATTAGGGCCATCTAGATTGAACTTCTTTTCATTACTAAAAATTTCGTTATGCCATTTTTAGCATCAAAACCGGTACTTATTTGCAAACTCCATGAGAGCCTTCACATGTTGCTGTGAAGGCTTAGGTTTAGGCATCATAGAGGTATGTTTCAGTAACGGAGTTTTATGGATTCTTTGCACTATTCGACTGTCAATTATTTGGAGACCCAATTTTGTTGCTACTCATTACATCAACCACAACAAGTCCTTGTATTTGAAGTTTGCAACGCAAACCAATGTTGCTTTTCCGCCCAGTTTGTCGAATTTTACCATATTAACTTAAATTTTTTAGGTAAATAGAGATGCAGTTCCGGTGCCGGTTTACTTTTTTTGCGATATTGATGATATTCGCACCGCTGTCATGCATTCCTTTTATGTTACCTTGTTCATGGTCTGTCAAACTGGTTTCATGAGGTATTTTAACTAACTATGTTAATTTCACTATTTTGAACAATTACATAAATACTTACAATAAATATCTCAAACTAATTTTTGCAACTTAACTTCCGAAAATGCTATTATCACCAGTTGCGATCATTTTGCACTGATGTGCAACGGTACAACGAATGAGAGGAGAAAGTAAAAATTTTGGTCAATTCACAAAACAACATATCACCAAAGAACTGCTCAATTTCAGAAACGGGATAATTTTTCATATATGCCGAAAAAACAAGAAACCTAGTTGTACACTTATAATTATTTATATGAGGTATATGCTACAAGTATAGTGGTGCGATCTCAAAATTTTGTTCGGTGATTCTACCGTTGCCTTGGATAAGAATGCAAAAAGTAATGGGGACAAGCGAGCATGGTTAAGCCGACTGTGGTCGTCATTGCAATGATTTGTCTTTATATATAAAAATTACGCGTCATATAATAGTAAAAATCATTCATAAATAAAAAAATTTATTAAATGATCTATTAAATGGATCCTCTATTAAGCGGACAATTCTATTAAGGGGACAGAAAGGTTGATAACTAGACATTGAGATACCAGCCTTAATTTTGTTATTTTTTCCAATGAAATATATTTGTATAAACAAACCTCAAGTACAATCCCTTGGATTCTTATACTGGAAAAAACGTTCTCGCCTTTCTTCTTCTTGGCTGGAGCGGACACCGTTTACGCGATTATAGCAAAAGTTAAAAACAGCGCGGCAGTCGTTTCTTCTTTTCGCTATGTAGCGCCAATTGGATATTCCAAACGAAGCCAGGTCCTTTTCCAAGTGGTCCCTCGAACGAAGTGGAGGTATTCCTCTTCCTCTGCTTCCCCCAGCGGGTACTGCGTCGAATTCTTTCAGAGCCGGAGTGTTTACGTCCGTTCGGACAACACGACTTAGCGTAGCCGCTGTCTTTTAATTCGCTGAAGTACCCAATGTCGTCGTATATCTTATATAGCTCATCATTCCATGGAATGTGATATTCACCGTGGCCAACGCGCAAAGGACCATAAACCTTTCGAAGCACATTTCTCTCGAAAACTCGTAATGTCGTCCATGCATTTGAACCATATAGCAGGACGGGAATAATGAGTGGCTTATAGAGTTTTGTTTTTGTTCGTCGAGGGTCTTTACTTATCAATTGCCTAATCAGTCCAAAGTAACACCTGTTGGCAAGAGTTATTCAGCGTTGAATTTTCAGGCTGACATTGCTGGTGGTGTTTATACTGACATGAGAGCCTAGTCGCGAGTGCGACCACTGTTAAGTTGATGACAGGAAATATTTCGTCTTGCCAGTCAGGAGAAAGCAAAACTAACGGCGCGGGTGTTGAGGCCAATAATATCAATACAATCGATATGTCAGCAGCTGTACACTCTTATAAGAAATTGTACCTGCTCGACTAAGTTCGGCATTGCGAATTTTGTCTCCAGCAGCAGATTGTGGAAGTCGCACGATAGGGAGTCGCATTGTCTGAGACCTCGTTTGGTATCAAACGACTCGGAAAGGTCCTTCCCGATTCTGACGGAGCTTTTAGTGTCGTTCAATATCAGTTAACACAGCCGTATTAGTTTTCCATAAAGTCAGCTCCTTCTCGCGCTGCAGGCAGCTTTGAAATCGACGAAGATGTGATGTGCGTCGATTTTTCTCTTCACGGTTTTTTCAAGATTTGGCCCATAGTGAATTTCTGGTCGGTTGTTGATTTTCCAGGTCTAAAGCCACACTGATAAGGCCCTGTCAGTTGGTTGATGGTGGGCTTTAATCTTTCAAATCTTATAGGCGGCGATGTTAAGAAGCCTTATCCCACGGTAGTTTTCGCAGATTTTGCCTCCTTTTTTGTGGATTGGGCAGAGCACACTTAATTTCCAATAGTTGGGATGATTTCGTCCAACCATTTTACAAATGCATGCTGATTATCAGTTCTTCGCCGCCATGCTTGAATAGCTCGGCCGGCAATCCATCGGCCCCGCCGCTTTGTTGTTCTTGAGACGGGTAATTGCTACTCGAACTTCTTCATGGTCGGCCAATGGAACGTCTGCCCCATCGTCATCTAGTAGAGAGTCGGGTTCACTGCCACTCAGCTGGCTGGAGAAGTGTTCCCTCAAGTTAAGTATGTTACGTATGCTCTGGGCATCGGTCACTAGATCACCTCGGGGGGTTCTACAAGTGTATGCTCCGGTCTAGAAATCTTCTGTCAGTCGTCTTTATCTCTTTATGCTCACGAATTTTGGCCTTCTTCTTTTTCTGCCTGCAAATACGTTTCGTTTCCTTCTCCAACTCTCGGTGGCTATCCCATCCCGCACGTGTTGTGGTCTATACGTTGCGAGGTAGGCAGTCTGTTTTCTCTCCGCTGCGATACGACACTTCTCTACATACCAGCTGTCCTTTTGCATTTCCCGAAAAGTGGTTTCGGTTGCAGCTGTAGTAAAGAGTTTAAAATGCCGTCGTTGACGAGTGCTCTCAAAGAGCTGGAGTCCAGGTCGAGTAGAATATCGTTCGCCTGTCTGTTGTGATTGTAGCTTCTCGACGTCGAATCATCATTGTTTGACTTGCGTTTTTCGCTGTACAGAGGCGGGTGCGAATCTTGGCTGCAACAAGATAGTGGTCCGAGTCGATGTTAGGACCTTGGACCGTATGCACGTCTCGAACACTCGAGTCGTGTATTCCGCTTATCACAACATGATCGATCTGGTTGGTGATTTTTTGATCCGGAGACAGCCAGGTGGCTTGGTGAATTTTCTTATGCTGGAATCTAGTACTACAGATAACCATATTTCGAGCCCGGACGTAGTCGATCAGCCTCAACCCATTTGGTGATGTGGCATCGTGGAGGCTGAATTTACCGACCGTTGTACCAAAGATACCTTCTTTGCCCAACCTGGCGTTAAAGTCGCCAAGCGCGATTTCGATATCGACGCGGGGGCAACTTTCGTATGTGCACTCTAAGGGCTCATAGAAGGCATCTTTGGTCATATCATTCTTCTCTTCCGCCGGGACGTGGGCACAGATCAGCGATATGTTGAAGAACTTCGCTTTGATGCCGATTGTGGGTAGACGTTCATCCACCAGGGATGAATGACAGTACTCGGCTACGGAGTCTCTCTCCCACAACGCATCCCCCACCAAATTTGCGCTCCTTTATATGGCCACTGTAGAAAATGCCACAAGGACCAACTCGTCTCAGTCCTTGTCCTGTCCATCGCATTTCTTGGACGGCGGTGATGTCAGCCTCAGGACATCAACCAGCCATACAGCGGCGCCTTCCCAAATAAGGGATTTGACATTCCATGGTCGTCCTCAAAGGGGGATCTCTCATCCGAGGCATATAGTTCTTTTTCATTGGGTGCTTTGTTTTACGTGGCGGGTCCCAAACTCAGCTTCTCACTTTAGGTTGTTATAAGGCTACCCTGAGGATACTTGGTCAAGGACCGGAAGTCGTGAGCTGCTTGAGAAATTTGTAAAATAATCGTTTCTAGCCACTTTGAAGTGAATGGCGATTAGAGAACTTTCCTCACTTGCGTGAACTTATGCACATGACTATATCCTCCATTTTTCGTTTTCGCCTTTATTCGTAAATAAAATTTTCAATGTATTGAATAGTTTATTATATGAATCACAGTATAAATGTATACCACAACAACGCGTGGTTGGATCCACTAGTATATTATATATAATATAGTATATATATTTTATAGGGACTCCGACTTTTTCTTCTGGGTATTATTAACCTTGTGGCAAACTTAATGTACTCTGTT
>NW_017536341.1:105161-126196 GCF_001853355.1 Bactrocera latifrons | reverse complement strand
CATTTAAATGAAATTATCTTCAAAAAGTAAATGTCATGAACCAATCTAACGTTTCAAATAAAGAACCGATGAGATTTTGCAAATTTTATGCGTTTTTTTTTTTWRAAAAGTTATCAAGCTCTTAAAAAATCACCCGATATAACAATGTCGTTCATCATTCATTCATCATCATTCCATCGAATGCGATATTCACTGTTGACAAAGCGCAAGGACCATAAATCTTCCGCAGAACCTTTCTAACCGAAAATTTGTAAAGTCGACGTATCAGAAAATCATGTTCTCCGATGACTTACATCTCAGTGATGCGGTAAAAAGACAAAAATAAAAATTGAATTGATAACACCGTTTATAGCCATGTAAAGCGGTATAAATCAATAATAACCAATTTTTTATGAAGTACTTGAAAATTGGGTTCATCGAATTCGTTCCTGCAAAAGGAGCCGTGGAGAGCGTTTAAATACAGTTGTATTCAGAACTGTATTGTATCAATTGTACTTAGTTAAATAAAAGATTTGAATTTTCTTAATATTTAGTGTGCTTTGCTTTGAGAAGATATCATATCAGCCTTATTTGGTTGTGGTGGATTTAGTGGTTTTCGGATTTAGTGGTTTAAGAGAATTGTACATTAAATCTTTTGGAGTGCGAAACACCCCAACTTTTTTATAATTTTAGTCTGCAGGTGCCCTTTGCTACTGCGATCTTAATTTGGTGCTTGGCTCTCTATAAGTTTTCTCTTAATGGCGTTGTGTGGGCAGGTCCTTTTCTAACCTTTGTTAGAGTTCCGGTTGGTTCGAGAACCATAGGCAACGTTAACCATCCCCGGTAGTAATCAGACGACGGCAGCAAGAAAATTGAAGTCGGACCGCCGAATGGCAGCAAAGATAGCTTGGTACGGTGGCAGGCAGAGTGTTCAAAAATATAAACAGCTTGCCCATACACTTGAGAGAGATAGAAGGGTGTGTACCGGCAGCAATGTCGGCGGATCAGTGAACCCGAGTGGGATCAAACTTTTAGTTAAGCGACAGATGTCACATGAGGGAGAACCCTTTTTCGGTAAGAAGCCTCATGCTGGAACACTACTAACGTTCAACGAAATTGCCAACGGGCAGACTCATCAGTACAGAAGATGGGCCATCTCCCACAAGCAGTAGAAGCAGGTCACAGCAGCTATATTGCCTTTATGAAGGTAGTCTTACTGAACCCCGGGCAACCTCCTGGGTGGGAGATTGCTAGTTGGTACCATGGTAAACTTAAGCTGGTTAATTATGCTTACTAACGGCTGGCCTATACGTAATAGTAGGAAGCGATAGCCAGAGTTGGAAAGAAAAGAGAACGGAACTTGAGGAAGAAACTATTGACCTCGCGTCAGAATTGATCCATTTTAATGGTGGATTTGAAATCCTGGGATTCCATAAATGTGCTCAAGTCAATTTCACAAAAGTTGAAGACACAGAAGTTCCAACTAACGTCCGTGCAGATTTTCTACAGACGATGACAAAGTACTTGAAGACATTTGCTGACTCGAGTAAATTACTTCCGTTTAACACCAATGTTGTTGCCACCATTCGCACAGAGGACAATGAGCCAGTCTACTCCAAAATTTACCCATTCCCCATGGGAGCTACTGACTATGTGAGCCAAGAAGTCAACGATCTCCTTAAAAATGGTATCATTCGACCATGTAGCTCTCCGTATAACAACCCCATATGGTTTGTCGGAAAAAAGCGCACAGACCTCACACCTTATAAGAGGCTGGTGAAAGAAAATTGAACTCCAACACCATCGAGAACAGTACCCAATGCCGAGTATCAGTATGATACTTTCAAACCGGTTAAAGGCCAAGTATTTCACCAAATTAGACTTGAAATCTGGATAAAATCAAATTATGTTAGCAGAACACGTTAGGGAAAGACTTACTTTTCAGAGGAAAGTATGAATTCTGCCGATTGCCCTTTGAATTAAAAAATGCTTCTACCATTTTCAAGCGGGCCATAGATGATATTCTACGTGATATAATTGGTAAAATCTGCTATGTCTACGTCGATGATGTCATAGTGTGTTCCGAAAACGAAAAAGACCACGTACACCATGTTGGACAAGCTCTAGAGAGCCTTTATGACGCCAATATGGGGGTGTCAAAGGGGAAATCACAGTTTTTTAAAGAAAGTATAGAGTTTCTGGGATTTGTTGTTACGAAAGAGGAGACAAAAACTAGCCCAGACAAGGTCAGGGCAATCAGAGATTTTAAGCAAACAAGCAACTTGTTAGAGCTGAGATCCTTTATTGGTCTGGCAAGTTACTATAGTGCTTTATAAAGGATTTCGCAGCAAGAGCTAGACTCTTAACAAGACTGTTAAAAGGTGACAACGAACCTTCATTTAATTCAGATACAATTCGATCATTGCTGAGCCAATACGTTATCAATATAGTAAAGGCGCCAACGTTGCACAGTACGTCAAACGGACAAGTGGAAAGATACCACAGCACCCTCGTGGAAATCGCAAGATGTCTAAAACTGCAAAAACAGATACAAGACGTAGTTGAGCTCTTTCTTCAGGCTGCCATGGAATATAATAGGACGTTCTATCCAGTGACGGGCATGAAGCCGATTGAGGTTAGCCATGCCAATTTACACATTTTCCCGGATATTGCTGCCAGACTAGAGATAGCCCAACAAAAACCTACTAGGCGACAAGGTCACTCCACTGTACGTCGAGGAAGGGATAGACGCTGATCTAGGAACAACCGTTCTTATTAAAGGGAGTGTGGTCCACAAGGACAACCTCAAGTGAAACTCTCGACATAATATTTTTTTTTTACATAGTTTTTATTTTGAATTTCAGGCATACTCCCATCCTCGCACTTTTGAATTGGGCACCCACAATCACATATGAGGAAGATTCTAGAAGTAGACACCAGGCATTTACGTACTTTATTAGGGACATTCGGAGTACACCATAGGCATGCTCGGAGCCTAAACTTTTTGGGCTCCGCCCTGAAGGTAATAGCATTCACGCCTGACTCCAATGACTTATACAAACAAGACTAACGGAGCAAGAGGTAATACAGTCAAACAATAGGCAGATCGTCATTAATTCCAGAACTCAGGAGCAGATTAACGCCCCCACGAATACGGCAAAAAATTCTTAATGTAAAAACAGGGAAGAAATAGATTCATCGCACCTCTATGAAATACTTTTGGCTAGAAACATAATTTTAACTCTAGAGATTCAAAATTTAATAATTGCAATCACACTGGCTAAATTTAATATAATAAACCCTGCTATTATTGATGCAGGTGATTTGGAGGCGGTTATGAAGGAGAGTTTCACAGGAGTTACAATAATCCAATTGTTAAGCATAGCTAGAGTTAAGGTTATAGCAAGTAAGGAAATTGTAACTTTTATTATCGGTTTTCCTGGACCTAAGTTATTGTGTAAGCAGATTACCATATTTCCCGTATCGCATGCTGGCCGTATATTACATTTACTGGACAACATTATAGCCGACTGCGGAGGCAACATTACTGGTGTTATATCTTGCATTGATATGCCAGTGGTAACGGTCTGTAAAGAAGCCGAAACTGAAACTTGCGCACAAAGCCTACACTCCGGCGCTGTAGCACAATGTGCCACCAAGCCCAGCCCCCATTGTCGTCGTCGACGATGGTATAGTTTTGATAAAATTTGCAATAGTCAAGGCTAGCATAGATAATGGCCCGAAATGTTTATTAACGGCTCTTATCTTGTTCATTGGAACGCACCGCTTTTATTAATGGAACCAAATACGTTACTCTCAATGGATACCCGAAGAGACTTCCACAACAGGCTGCCTCAGCACGGATCAACAAAACATCCCATCATACCCTACTAAGCCTAGAATTTCTACACAAGCTGAGTGAAGCAAACTTGCACATCGCTGAATTATGCATACGAACGATGGCTACACCACTAGTAGCCGCAGTAATTTGTGCCACTATCGTCGTAATCCTTGGTGGATCAATCATCTTACTAAAGCGTAGGCGGCGAAGGGAAGCAAGCTTCTAAGGCGGTGCGTCAAGTGTTGCAAAGGTTGGATATGACCATGTTTTGAAAGATCGAGTAGTTAATAATAGTTAACGTAATGAAGTTCCCATGCTGCCAAAAACTGCAATGCATGCAGTCTGGATCGTTTCCATCATGCGCGCTCAAATTAAATGCATGGGCATGGAACATGACCGTGGAAATGCTTATGGAAGTAATTGGAGACCGACGCTAATGGCAGCAACGAAGGTAAGAATAGTAGGTGAGCAGTACGCTTACTGATTACTAAATAAACAGTTTTTAAAAGAGACTCAAGGCGTCAAGTCAATTAGAAATAACTATAACTTGGATAGTCCACAAGGACTACGAATTGAGGGCATGCACCTGGAATGTCCGGTTTCTTAATTCCTCATGAAAATAAAGGATGACTTTACCGCCGTCCACGAAATGCGATGGACGGGACAAGGACAGAGACGAGTAGGTCCGTGTGGAATTTACTACAGTGGCCATATAAAGGAGCGAAAATTTGGAGTGGGATTCGTGGTGGGAGAGAGACTCCGTCGCCGAGTACTAACATTCACTCCGGTTAATGAACGTCTAGCCACAATCCGCATCAACGCAAGGTTCTTCAACATATCGCTGACTTGCGCCCACGCCCCGACAGAAGAGAAGGACGATGTGAATAAAGATGCATTTTATGAGTGCTTGTAGCGCACTTATGAGAGCTGCCCACCACGATGTCAAAATCGTGCTTGGCGACTTCAACGCCAGGGTGGGCAAAGAAGGTATCTTTGGCACTACGGTCGGTTAATTCAGCCTCCACAAGGAAACATCCCCAAATGAGTTGAAGCTGATCGACTTCGCCGGGTCCCGAAATATGGTTATCTGTAGTACTAGATTCCAGGATAAGAAGTTTCATCAAGCTACCTGGATATCTCCGGATCGAAAAACCACCAACCAGATCGATCATGTTGTGATAGACGGAAGACACGTCTCCAGTGTTTTCGATGTGCGTGCTCTCCGAGATCCTAACATCGACTCTGACCACTATCTTGATGCAGCCAAGATTCGCACCCGCCTCTGTACAGCAATAACCGCACGCAAACAAACATAAGGAAGGTTCAACGTCGAGAAGCTGCATTCACAACAGACAGCCGAACGATTTTCTACTCGGCTTGCACTCCTGCTTTCTAAGAGCACTCGTCAGCAACTCGGTATTAGGGAACTGTGGGACGGCATTTAAAACTTCTTGCGTACAGCTGCAACCGAAATCATGGGTTTTCGGAAAGTGCAAAAGAATAGCTGGTACGACGAGAATTGCCGTGTCGCGTCGGAGAGAACACAGGTTACCTGCTTCGCAACGTTACTATCGACCACAACACGTGCGGGATGGGATAGGTACCGAAAGTTGAAGAAGGAAGCGAGACTCATTTTCTGACAGAAAAAAGAAAGAAGCCGAAATGCGTGCATACGAAGAGCTTGATAAGCTGGCCGACAGGGGTAATGCTCTAAAATTCTACGAAAAAATGCGGCGGCTTGCAGAAGGTTTCAAGATCGGAGCATACTCTTTTAGAACCCCCAAAGGTAATCTAGTCACCGATGTCCAGAACATACTTAAATATCAGTGAACGCACAACGCCAGGACAAGGCGAACCCGATTTCCCAATCGATGACGATGGAGCAGAAGTTCCATTGCCCGACCATGAAGAAGTTCGAATAGCAATTACCCGCCTGAAGAACAACAAAGCTGCGGCAGCCGATCGATTGCTGGCCGAGCTGTTCAAACATGGCGGTGAAGAACCGATAAGGAGCATTTATCAGCATTTATTTTATTATTGTCGGACGAAAACATGCCCAACGATTCAATTTAAGGATGCTCTGCCCAATTCACAAAAAAGGAGGCTCCACAGTCTGCACCAACTACCGTGGGATAAGCCTCCTCAACATCGAATTAAATCCTACTGCCAAAAAACTGATTGGCCCTTATCAATGTGGCTTTAGACCTGGAAAATCAACAACTGACTTAACCATGCGCTAAATCTTGGAAAAGATCCGTGGAAAAAAATCGACACACACCCCCTCTTCGTCGATTTCAAAGTTACTTTCGACAGCACGGATAGGAGCTGCCTTTATGCCGTGATGTCTGAATTTGGTATTTCCGTTAAACTAATACGGTTGTTTAAACTGAAATAGAACAATACTAAAAGCTTTGTCAGGATCCTCAGGAAGGACCTCTCCGAGCCGTTCGATACCCAACGAGGTTTCAGACAAAGCGACTCCCTATCGTGCAACTTCTACAATCTGCTGCTGCAGAATTTAGTCGAGCAGGTACAATCTTTTATAAAAGAGTACAGCTGCTAGCGTATGCCGATGATATTGATATGATTGGCCTCAACACTCGCACTGTTACTTCTGCTTTCCCCAGACTGGCAAGACGAAATATCTCCTGTCATCAACCAAACGTCGCACTCGAGAGGAGCTCCCACGTCACTGTTGACAGTCATAACTTCAAATTTGTAGATAATTTCGTCTATCTTGGACAGCAATAACAACGTCAGCCTCGAAATCCAACGCAGGATAACTCTTGCCAACAGGTGCTATTTTGGACTGAGTAAGCAATTAAGAAGTAAGGTCCTCTCTCGACGAACAAAAACCAAACTCTATAAGTCACTCATTATTCTCGTCCTGCTATATGGTGCAGAGGCATGGATGACGTTATGAGTTTTCGATTGAACTATGAGTTGTACGAGTTATACGACGACAGTGACATAGTTAGAATTAGAATTAGACAGCGGCTTCGTTGGCTAGATCGTGCCGTCCAAATGGACGAAAACACTCCAGCTCTGAAAGTATTGGACGCAATGCCCGCTCTATTTGAAAATCAGGTGGAGAACTTTTGGAATCGATTTTGGAATTTTTCGATAAGAAGAAACGACCAGAATTCAATCAAATGTGCGATGAGTTACCTTACCGCACTGATAAGCACAGATTGTTTGGTATAACATATATTCGTAGAATAGAGCGAGTTCGGACACATCAATCACAGTTGCGAGGGCTGTGTACAAACTGCTTAGTAATTTCTGCAATGCTGCAACCCTGTTACTTTTCTGATACACTGTTGCTCATGCTGAAATGATACCTTGCTGATATTTTACTGCGATATTGCGGTAATTATTTCACACCGAACGTGTTGCTTAGAAACATGAAAATATTGCTACCGAAATGTTAGTAAATTAATTTCAGAATTTTATGAAAAATATGGACAAAAGAAGTAAAATAATTCTTCAGAAGTATTGAATTATACTCTATGACATCTTTTATTACATTAATAAATTATATCAAACATAAATTTTAGAACGAACACACTCGAGCACGGTAATATGATCTTGACAGACTTCGCAGATGAAGTGCTCCAGTGAGCCTGGAACGTGAAACATTATTTTACTTCGGTCTAAAGTCTATGCGGACAATCTCGCTTCGATTCAGGTCTTGGAGCAAAATATCACGAGTGTCATTCACCAGTTACCATTCGAAATGCTCGAACGAGCCGTGATCTGAGACGTAGGCTCAGCAGAGATTTGCGCCAACGGTTTTTCCAATCTTCGAAGCACTTCAAAAAATAATTTTTTTTATATTTTTTTCAACTCCTCTTTCGATGCCGTCTTTATCTCGTCAAGAGAAGCGTAACGTCGTCCTTTTATGGGCCTCTTCAGTTTAAGGAACAAGAAAAAGTCACAGGGGGYCAGATCTGGGGAATACGGTGGCTGCGGCATCATTAGTGTGTTGCTTTTGGCTAAAAAGTCGCGCACAAGAAACGATGTGTGAGCGGGGGTGTTATCGCGGTGCAAAAGTCAATTTTTGTCACATATTCTCGGCCTTCTGAGAACATTTTGTACCACCGATAAACGTTGCTTCGGTCCAAGGTAGCTTCTCCGTATGCCACAGTCAACATTCGGAATGCATCCGCGCACTTAATTTCGTTTTTCTCACAAAATTTGATACATGTTCTTTGATCCATTTTTTTGAATAGGTAAAAATCGAAGACGATCCAAAACACGTGCAAGCAAAGCAGCTGTCAACAATTAAATGAACATTCAAAATGACCGAGCTTGTCGGCATAAGTGAGAGACATGAGTAACAACATAACGCCACAAAAAAATCGAAATTCGAATATACGTAACCCGCGAAATTTCAAAATACTTTTTGAAGACACCTCGTATACTGCATCAAATTCGTTAGAAAATGTGAATATAGTAGCGTTACGGCTGGTTTGGTTGTTCCGCTGTTTGATAGGCTTATAGGTGATCAATAAATTCAGAAACTTGTGGTAAATATGCTCCTTTGTTTGCTTAATGTCCTACTGAACTTTTTGTATCTCTCGAAAAACTTGGCCCCAAAGAAATTACAAATTTTTTCGCCCTGCTGCAAGTACTCCTTCCATATTCAGCCGGACTATCACCAGCAACATCAAAATACTTGTTGCAACATCCTCGTTGCCTAATCTATAAAAAAAAAAAAAATCACTACTTACAACGATATATCAGCCGGAATTTTTTTGATTACAATTATAATTTATTAATCAAATTCGAATTTAATTAATTAAGCAGTTAAAATTGGCACAAAATTTATCGATCCAATTTAATTTTACGCAAAAATGTTTTCCCGCAAGAGTTTTGACAGAGCAGCGTTTTCGAACTTTCAATATTGCTGTAAATGCCAGATTTTTATTTTACAAATAGGTTGAATTGAACTACTGTGCAGTTTGCATTGCCGAAAAAGCCCAAAATTACTTGGATCTCGATAATCTGGATTATGTTTTACAACTTAGATATTTAACTTACTTCGATTCTTACAAGTTGTAAGAGTATAATATGTTCGGTTGCACCCGAACTTAGTTCTTTCTTACTTGTTTTTATAAAAAACTCCTTCAAAATATGTTCTGGAATATACCTGAGCAATGTCAAAATTATTACAATTTTTTTGTAATATAAAGCTTTGCCAGAACATGAAGGAATTTCCAGGGCTTTTATACTTGTATGTTGCAAGAGTATAAAATGTTCACTCTGCCAAAGTCAAAAACATCTGTCGTGAGTTTTGGTTGAAATAGATATGCTCATTACGCTTACGTAAATTTGCGACACTGATGCCATATTTAGCCAAGGAACACTTGAGTAAATTTTCTTCAAGATACCCCAGATTTAGATTGCACAAGCATACAGGTGAACCGACATGCAGTCTTCCGGATATCAATTCGTCCTTAACATCCTGATCATTTATATAGGTATAACCCCATATCTGTATATATTAGTTCTGGTTAGGGGAACAAAACTATTATACTCTGTAGCAACATCTCTGCCAATTCGAAAAGTGACGCCTCTCAAAACCGTTTCGCAAAATAAGGAAAGTAAACCCAAGCAAATAGCTTACCCCCGCTAAATTCGATGAGTTAGTGTAAGCAGTGTCTTCCCTTCGAGTCCCTTCGAGTCGCATCCGGCAAGGAATTGACCCTTACCGATTGATAAGTACATATAGGTTTTCAGGTCTTTATGTGGCACTGAAAGCTTTAGTAGAAAAGGGAGCAGTGCAATGCAGAGCTTCGAACAGAAGACTTTTCACCAAAGCCTTTAGAATTGGCTCTAACAGCAATTGGATAGTTATGGTTATACAAATTTAGGTTAAAGAAGAGTAAGAGAGCTTTGTGGTGAACATTCTGGGGAAGTGTAAAGGCCTGTCATGAGTCCTCAAAGTATAGGCACATTTTTACGAAAAGACCTACTCCTCTGGGGTATTTAAGCTATATATCAATGGTAGATAGACCGTACTGCCTATTCTTTAAAACTATTCCTGGACGCTCTAAAAGAAGCTCACTAAAGAAGTACTACTGGGGAAGCCTCTCGGAAGATCTGTTCAATCCTTACCTCACTTGGTCATTGAATTCGTTCACACCTTTAAGTTATAAGGTCCTGATGGCATCATATAATTGCACAGGCGCAACTGCAACAGGCAATTTGTCATGCAACTGACAGGCCCCCATATACGCGAATTAAGTTATATCAGGTCATATTCCCAAGGCTTGGCGACAGGTTGCAGTGGTGTTTATATCTAAGGATGATGATAAAATGTTGTATTGTATAGCGAATTCTAGTTTTTCCAATCTGTTGATTAACAGACTTCCATAGATGGAACTTCGGTAGATCCATCACCTGCATGTTTTTCTGCTTAGCGTTGCTTTAGAGGATTTTGCCTATCGGCTGCAATAAACTGTGTTTTAATGTTTTAAAGGGCACATCTATGGTAGTGTGGCAACATAAAACATGCACTTTAAGAAAATTAAAAACAAACGCTGTCAATTGTTTCATAATTTTAATTGTACATATTTGGAAATTAGTAATAAAATCTTAAGAAAAGAATTTAATAATTTTCTAGTTAAACGCGATCTTCGGCGGCGCTAAACAAAATGTTGTTTGCTCATATTAATTGTACATGCTGCTGTTTTCTAAGTAACAAAGTCTCTGTGCAGGTAATGGTTGAGCATATTGACTATTTAAAAGCCTTGGAAATCTTTACTCTCTGTATTCCCTTTAGTTGGTATTATAGTGTTTCTTTAATGCTGACTAATCTAAACCAGCTCTCCGTATATCAGCATTGGTTTTATAATATTTGAAACCTGGAGGTCACAAAAGATTTGTGATTTGATTTCCATTGTAACTAAATATCTTAGGCTCAATAAGCTAATATTTTCATTAATAAGCTTTCAAGCTTTAAGGTGGGATTCCAGCTCTCAAGAAAAGCAAAAAGTTCATATGAAAAAACGCTTAGGAAATGATGAAGAAGTTTTCTGGTGTTAATTTTAGTATTTCAGTAAGTATATATACTACTTTTATTTTATAAATTTTGGATAGGCAACACTGGTTTTGCGAAAAACATAACAATTTCTATATATTTCTGACGCAAATTGGGTGTTTAATAATTGGAAATGGAAGATTTAAGACTTGTAGGAAAGCGGCAAAAGAGAATTAAAAATTCCACAGCAGGTAAAAACGACAACTAACTAAAGAAGTGGAAGAGTTGCCCCGAATATGGGACATAGCAAACCTTATGCATTCGAATAAAAATGCTATGGAGCAGGCCTGGGTCCACAAAAGCAATTCGGTTGCCAAAACTCGTAAGTATATATAAATTAAAGTTTAATTAATGAATATCTTAGCTTGATTTTATTTTTTATTTCTATTTAGCTAGTGAGTGCAAAGCTGGATGGATTTGCATACGGGAGAGCTATCGCCATCACGCCAAAATGGCCCGCAATCACAAAAGTGGTAGAGAAACGCTGGAGGAGCCTTTTTTTCAGACACGATTGATTGAGAGTTTGCTGAAGAAATGGTATTTTTGCCAAATACAGGGTGGCTGATGAAAGCGCTACCAAAAAAAAATTAAATAACTTCTTTTCTATTTAATGAATCTGGTTAATTTTTTATTTTATTTTACAGATTGACTTTCACATTTAACAAAAATGGATAACTGGGACACTGAAACAAGAATTTGGATTGTCCGCCGCTATCAAGCACTGGAGTCCGTAGTTTCGGTTCAAAGAGAGTATAGGCGCACGTAAATAATTTTGCCGAGCATGGGACAGTCAACAGAAGACCTTACCATCGAAACCCTTCAGTTCGAACGGAGGAAACAATCGCTGCTGTAGTTGCTGCCATACAAAACAATCCACGTGTTTCGACAAGAAGCTTATCCGCTCAAATGGGTGTAAGCAGACAGTCATTACAGTCAATTATGCACAAAGATTTCGACTTATTCCCATATAAAATTCAAATGGCTAACAAACTAAACGCTGCAGACTTGCCGATTCGCTTGAAATTTTTCCAGAAGATGCTTCAAATGGTGGAAGAGGATGGAAACATGTTGAACTGAACTGCCTTTTCATGTCTGACGAGGCCCATTTCGATTTAAACGGCAACATAAACAAACAAAACTGTCGAATATGGAGTGCTTCCAACCCACAGATACTCCATGAGACGGAATTGCATCCACTTCGTGTCACAGTGTGGTGTGTAGTTTCATTACGCTGCATTGTCGGGCCCTACTTCTTCGAAGAAAATGGTCACACCGTTACGGTTACTGGAGACCGTTACTTGAGCATGTTGAGAGAGTTTTTCTATCCAGAATTACGCCGAATGAGAATTTCTTTCAACTCTGTGTGGTTTCAGCAAGATGGTACAGCTCCTCACATAGCCCAACCTGTTATGACAGAATTGCGACGAAAATTTCCCAATAAGCTGATATCCAGAAACTCCACATTCCGTTGGCCACCCAGGTCGCCTGACCTTACTGCACCTGACTTTTTCTTGTGGGGTTATTGCAAACAGGAAGTCTACAAAGCAAAACCAACAAATTTTAATGAACTAAGGCAATCCATTCGAGAAACAATTGCGGCTATTCCTGTCTCAACTCTCCAAGCAGTAATGAACAACTTTTAGGTAAGATGTTGCACATGCATCAACGAGCAGGGGGGGCATTTAAATTCCATTATTTTTAAAACTAATAAAGCTATATTTAATAAAATTTAATGAGCTTTAACATGAATAAAAGAAAAATGAATTCCATACACTGAAAAAAAAAAAGCTATTTGAGTTTCTTAATGTAGCAAAATTCATCAGCCACCCTGCATATCACACAAAAGAAATATTATTTTAAAAATTCATGAATTTTTGTTGTGCTTTCACAGGTCCAACATTTGAAGATTTTAATTCATCTTCCACCATAAATAGAACGAATGTGGAGGTGTTAAGTGTTCCGCAATATGGTTGTGTTTATAATGTGCATGTAAAAGGATATATATAAAATGTGCATGTTTTATTTTTTGTTTGTGTATTTTGCCGAATCCAACACCAACCACAAGTAGTCGGACGTTTAGAGAAAGCCATGGCATGGAGGCATGGAATCGATTCAACAACATTTTAAAGAAGCAAAAAGATTTCTCTGATCGCCATTCACTTGGGAGTGGCCAGAAACGATTCTTTTACATATGACTCAAGCAGCTCACGACTTCCGGTCCCTGACCAAGTATCCTCTGGGTTGCCTAAGAACATCCATTTCAAGGCGAGCTAAAGTGAGAAGACGAAACATCATCTGCACAGGGTTGTGCGCTGGGTTTGGGACCCGCCATGTAAAAAAACGTCCCCAATGAAAACGCAACAACAGCCTCGGATACGCTGGCCGACAGGGGTAATGCTCCAAAATTTTACCAAAAAATGCGGCGGCTTGCAGAAGGTTTTAAGACCGGAGCATACTCTTGTAGAACCCCCAAAGGTGATCTAGTCACCGATGCCCAGAGCATACTTAAATTATGGATTGAAAACTTCTTCAGCCTGCGGAATGGCAGTGAACGCACAACGCCAGGAGGAGGCGAACCCGATTCCCCAATCGATGGCGATGGAGTAGACGTTCCGTTGCCCGACCAGGAAGAAGCTCGAATAGCAATTACCCCTGAGGAACAGCTAATCGGCGGGGGCCGATGGATTTCCGGCCGAGCTATTCAAACACGGTGACGAAGAGCTGATAAGGAGCATGCATCAGCTACTTTGTAAAATATGGTCGGACGAAAGCATGCCCAACGATTGGAATTTAAGTGTGCTATGCTCAATCCTCAAAAAAGGACACCCCACAATCTGCGCCAACTACCGTGGGATAAGCTGTCTCAATATTGCATATAAGGTTCTATCGAGCGTATTGTGTGAAAGATTAAAGCCCACCGTCAACAAACTGATTTTACCTTATCAGTATGGCCTCAGACCTGGAAAATCAACAACCGACCAGATATTCACCATGCGCCAAATCTTGGAAAAGACCCGTGAAAGGAGAATCGACAATCACCACCTCTTCGTCGATTTCAAACCTGCTTTAAACAGCACGAAAAGGAGCTGCCTTTATGCCGCAATGTCTGAATTTGGTATCCCTGCAAAACGTATATGGCTGTGTAAGCTCACGTTGAGCACCACCAAAATTTCCGTCAGAATCGGGAAGGACCTCTCCGAGCTGTTCGACACCAAACGAGGTTTCATACCTCGAAAATCGAGAGATTTATAGTCCTTTGCGCGTTGGCCACGGCGAATATCGCATTCGATGGAACGATGAGCTGTACGAGATATACGACGACATGGACATAGTTCAGCGAATTAAAAGACAGCGGCTACGCTGGCTAGGTCATGTTGTCGGATGAACGAAAACACTCCAGCTCTGAAAGTATTCGCCGGTTATGTAGCAGGCAGAATGCTGAAACAATCGATCGTGCCCGATCTGGGTGCCAAAATAATACCTTTATAAGGCAAAGCCATTTTGCACTCAGAATTCCAAATGCGTTTTCAATACGCCGTCTTGCTCTACTCAAACGGTAATTGAAAATTTGTTCCTCTGTGGAAAGGTTTTTGCTGGCTGGCTAAGACTTTAGAATACGTATACACAGTGGAAATGCGTCGTCTCCTACATTGAAGTTTCGTACTTTTTTGCCATCAATAAAGCTGTCATTAAGTATGATGATACCAAATCTCGAAATTCTTCATAATATTGGAGTCTCCTATGCTTCCGTAAGTACCAACATTCACGTAATAGAATGGAATCCCTATAATAAAAACATATTAATAAAAATTATTAACTATGAATACCCGAGCGTACGAGGGTATTATAATCTATATGTATTCATTTACTTTGTAATTATAAAATATGCTTCCAGATTTTGGAGGGGCTTTGATAGCTATGTGTTTGCCATCGATAACCCCGACACAGTTCATAAAATTCCATTGTGTTCGAAAGCAATTCGATATCTCCAACAACGAGTGTTCTGTCAATTTCATTCATTCAGTGTTCTGGAATTTCATTTTTCAATACGCTGCATATCCCCTTACACACATCGGATACGATTCTACTAAAGTGCTGCTTGCTAATACGGTAGCAGGAGGCAATATGGCGTTGTATATATCCAGAAGCCAAGTACCTGAAAAAAAAGAAAAATCATAACGGTTAAATCATATTTGTGCTAATATAGTACCTTATACATTTTCACAACCTACTCTAGTACAATTGCTAACTTAGCTTTAGCTAATTTAGCTAATGAAATCGTTCGGTCTAGTATTCCGCTTTGGAAGCAGATGTGGTTGCGGTATCTCCCAAAGCTCATCGAATACACTTGGTGGCATATGAAAATTTTCGATGAAACGAGCTGAATCATTCCGTAAGTTTTTGAAGTCGGTGAAAAACCTCTCCTTCTCATTCCTTGCCTTGAGATAAGGGCTGACCCAATGACAGGGTCTCCTATGTATTATTTTGTTATCTCCAGACTCTATGATGGTCATGAATGTGAGTAAGGGGTGTGCAGCGAATGTTTCCACAGTTCATCAATATCATAAAATTTAACCTAAGATATAACAAATACATTTGTACTACTACAACTGACACTATAATTTGGTGAAATACTCGTATTATATAAAATGTACTCCTCGTCTTCCATTATGGATACTAAAAATTACCACCTTAAAAATAAATAATAATAATTAATCATGATATTTTTACATAATAGGAAATATTTTTGTTTCACAAAAAAAAGGTATTTGGTGCTACCGAGTAAGTAGCGTTTTTATTGTTTTACTTGAAGACATGTCAACGCTTTACTGTGGCTGATATTATATATAGATGGTAATACCAAACTTGCTAAGTGGGAAAGAGGCGAAATGAGCACCGAGGGAAATGAAGGCAGTGAACGCCCCAAAGTGATTATTTCTGCATATCTCAAATTATAATACAATTTTTTGGAACATTGGAACATTTTTGGGATTATTGTCTGGGGGTATACTAGGTCTGTATAGTAAAACCCTCAAAGGGTTTGGCGCTCGTATGTGTCAGTTTTTTTTTATGACCTTTTAAATTTTTTCCTTATCTTGATGCTTTTCGCTCAGTTGTAACATTTTGGCAAAAACAAACAAAAAAACGGCAAAAAAAAAAAAAAACGCCAAACCCTTTGAAGGTTTTACTATACATATCTATGTATGCATATACATACATAGTACCTACATTTATTCAAAGTCCATATCGGCAACTACCACGCAATACCTCTTGTTCTTCGTCACACAGAACAAGCAGGATTACATACCAAAATTTTACGCGTATACATACACATATTTGAGAACATATCGTGCATACATTGTTACAAAGTGTATTGACCGTATGTAGACGATATCCTGTCTGGAAGCCACAGTCTTCCACTAGCATACCAGTTCTTATTTCAGGTAATAAATGTCCTCAATACTGCAGGGTTTCCTCTAAAAAAGATTACAGCCAGGCACCCAAACATCTTAAACAATATTCCAAAAGACCATTTGTTGGATACTAATTTCCTTATATTCGAAAAGGAAAGTACAAAAACACTAGGCATCCAATGAAATGCGATATCTGACCAGTCCGCCATAACGAAAAGACAGATTTTATACTCCGTGGCAAAACCTTTCGACCCCGCAGGATGGCTGTCGCCAATTATGATACAAGCGAAAATTCTGATCCAAGAATTATGGCTAGATGGAACCGACTAGGACAAATAAGTGAAACCTCTCCGCTTAGAAAAATGGTCCCAGTTCCTTAATAATCTGAACGACACTTCACGGTTTCTGTGACGCCTCTGAAAAGGCATATTGTGCCACTGTGCGCACACAAAGCGATACCGCAACCACAAGCCACTTATTAGTGGCAAAAGTTGCGCCTCTAAAAGTGCTAAGTCTTCCACGACTTGATCTCTGCGGCGCGCTGCTACTAGCAAAACTAGTTTCAATGATGCAGATGCACATAGAAATGGAGAAATACAAACTATATCTCTGGTCTGATTCCAAAATATTCCTAGCCTGGTTGGACAAACCCTACATACGTGGAAAACATATATTTCTAACCTAACCTCGCAAATATTGGACCTAGTGGGATCTGTCGCATGGCAACACGTAGCCAGTGCTAACAATCCTGCTGATTTTGGTACGAGAGCCAGAAAACCCCTGCATCTTGCCGCCACCACGCTCTGGTGAAATGGCCCCCGGTGGTTAACAGAATCCATCGATTCTTTGCCACAATCGCCAATGAGCAAAATAATTGCCACAGAAAGTCGAAAAATCGACACCTATCATACAATATTGGATGATAATGACCTCCTTGAACGTCTTTCATCGCTTCCACGAGCCCTCAGAGTAGTCGCCTAGATGCTCCAGTTCATAGAGCGATGTAAACATAAACATAAAGGAGCAACTTACTCCCAATGCGATACATTGACGCACCAAGCCTTATAAGTCAAAGGTCGCTCTTATCGCATCAACTCAAACGCGCTACTTTAGTCGCGACATATCATTACTAAGAGAATCGAAGCCGATTGATAAAAAGAGCTCACTTTTAGTTCTAGCCAATGGTCGGCTTGCTAATTCAAGCCAAGAGCGCCACCCCATAATAATACTTGAGAAGTCTCCATTTGCCACATTATTCCTGCATTACATACGTATATTAATGCTACACGCCGAAAACCGTCTCATACAGCATGTGGGACGACAAGAGTATTATATTCCACGTCTGAAGTCTCAAATCAAGAATAACTATGCATAAGCGGAAAATGCGAACGCAGATTATGGCAGCACTTCCACCTGAAGGCTGCAACTTCGCGCCGCCTTTCACCACTACAGGTGTCGAAAAAAAGTAGCCAAATGAGAAATTGGAATTAAAATTAAGCAAATTTTATAATCAAAATTATAAAATAAACTTAATTTTTTAATGAAGACTCTATCGGAAAACGGCCTACCCTGCCTAACAATCTCCAAATTAATGGAACTTGATAGATGTGTTTTTAGGTTTTCATTAATACGGTCACTATAATCTAAGTATTCGTTTTTACGTAAGCAATCAGATATTTTTTGCAAAAAAATTATTATTTTTTCTTTAAAAAGACATTTTCGTTCTTTTTCATCTAAATAATTAATAGTATAATGAAAATTAACAAAATGTCTTTTAAGGATATATTCCCTATTATCTTTAAAAGACTTGGAACATAAAAGGCATGCATGGCACCAAAGGCATCTAGAATCATAAAATATTTCTCGCAGGGAATATTTGGTTTTGCGCTTTAGTCTTGCGTGATGTTAATTCATTGCTGGCTCGACAACGACTGAACGATAGAGCGTAAGTATACGTGTGAAGTTAGTTTGCAGAATAGTGCTAAGAAATGCCGACCATTGATCAAAAATCATGAGCGATAAAGGCAAAACATTTAGCTTAGTAGCTCAAAGAACTACAGAAAAACAGTTTGTGGAGTTCATAAAACAAGTCTCACCTGACATTGTTCAAAAATACGCCCCTCAAGGTATCAAGTGGCAGTTCATCCCCCCAAGGGCTTATCATATGGGTGGTTTATGGGAATCAGCTAAAAAGCTTTAAATCTCATTTCAAGAAGCTCGCTGGCTACCACAAATTAAATTATGAAGAATTCACGACATTGTTAACCAGAATTGAAGCCGTTCTCAACTCACAGCCTCTCAMTGCACTCTCGCAAGACCCCTCAGAATTTGCTGCCCTCACGCCGGGGCATTTTCATAAAGTAGCAACAATTTTGGCCAGATCCGAGCCAGGCGTGGAGTCGCCGTCAAGACGAAGTAAAAATCTCCATCATAATTTCAGCCGCCGATGGAAAGAAGAGTATTTAAAGGACCTTGTGTCCTAGTTCACGAACCCCTCAGAATGACGGCTTGGCCGCATAGAGAAACTTCACGACGGTTCAGACGGCCATATATGGATAGCTGATATCCGTACTCAAAATGGAACACTAACCCGGCCGCTCGTTAAATTGTGTTTCTTGCCAACTGCCGCTGCTTTCGTAAACGCACATAATAACCATTCCTAAACCGATCGGATAAGCCGAGAAAAAGAAAATAAATTAATAATAATCCGATATCATCACGGAAAAACCGCAAAGAGAATTTCAAAAAGTTTTAAAGCCGCAAGACAAACGTAAACCTAAATCTTGCAACCCTACAGACGGTCGATCATTGCGTCATGTCATTTAAAGGGACTGTTCTAGTAGCAGCGTCCCGAACTATCACGGCAGCAACGGCGCCAACCGTTGCACGAAGTTCAACACGCGAGTTATGGATAATACCTATTTGGTCTGTAGAAAGAATCAGACTCACTCTGCCATTAGTTCAGCAACTCGAGTCTGCCACAATGTGTGGGTGTACCGCACATTCCAACAGACTCAAAATATGCCGAGTCTGGTGTTTTGGTCACGTACTGGCTGATCAAGCGATGTGGTGCACAACTGCATGCTGTCAGTTGACGTAACCTGAGATGTAACTCCTCCAGAGCCACTCTGAGCGGTCTCCTTCTTCTTCTTTTAAGACTTTTTTTTTCATTTTTTTGTTTACATAAGTAAATAATAACAATAATTATTATATTTATTAGTATTATTATAATTATTGAGGCACCTATGCCATAAGATACACTATTATGATACTTTAGCTCTTCTATTTCTTTAATATTCTTAAAATGATTTAGTACGATATCGTAAAAATTTATTTTTGACTCATAGATTTGGTTTAACATTTTAACAGGATGTATCAGTTTATCAATAAATTTTAGTTTTTTTTAATAACGTATTACCTTTATATGTATAATGTTTTTTATTTATTGTTACAATTTTTTCATCCTCTTGAGCTATTTGCAAATTTTCGTTGGTAGAGGCATAATTAATTTTACATATATCTTAAAAAACTTTTTGGTATTGGAATAGCGAACACAAGTGCTTCACTTTTGAAAGCTACTACTCCTACTTTGGCTAGTTTCAGCTTATAAAAATTTATGTCAAAGCTATTAATTTCCTCTTTAGTTAACATCGCCATTATGTACTACTGTGCTTAACCTATCATCGTCATTTTCTGTACCTATCCTATCCAATTTAAGTGGACTTTTTATTTTTGTTACATGAATGTTTGGCAAGGGAGTGATTCGGAAATATAGTTCGTCCTTGCGTCTACTTTTTTATAATTTTTTATCGGCCCCGTTGTTCCTCATAGTCCTCTCTGTACCTATTTCTGTTGTGTATTATAAGTTGTTTCTTCTGGTCTATTGCGTTTTTTATAATGGTTGGATCAATACTATTTCTTACATTATTAGATGTACATTTTATGGTTTAGTGATAGCGATCATTATAGTTACCTATAACGATCTGTATCCTCATTTCTGTCGCGAGACTTGGATCATCGATTCCTATTAGTTTTTTTAACAGGGTTGAGTGCAGCGTCTCAATATCTGCATTACCTGTATGGGAGTTTGGTTTTTTTAAGTGTACTTCGACTCCTTCTGTATTTAAGAACTGAATCAACTGTTCGGCCCTGAATTCGTTGTCCATGATGATCTTCTTTGGTTTCTCAAATTTCGTGAAATGTTCAATTATGATGGCCTTCTTTGCTCTCCAATTTCTGTCAGTTATATTGTATGCTGCTGCAAATTTTGTTAGTTCATCAATTACTTTAACAAATGACTGCTTTTTAAAATGAAAAATTTCCACATGTATTATTTCATTTTTATCTAAAGGTGTCTCTGTTAGTTTGAACTTCGGCTTTATCGGTTTCCTGTCATATTTAATTTGCTTGCATTTTTCGCAATTACCTATAATTAGCTGTAAATGTTCCCTTAATATTGGATAGTATGTTTTATCCTTAAGAGTATTGTAAGTTTATTCCGCTATGAATTGACTCATTACTATGGTAAAGTGAAATTTTATTTATTTTATTTATTTATTTATAAAAACGTGAAACAATAATACAATTGCTTTTCCACGGAAAAAGGAGCACTGGCTGCCAGGACCTTCGGCTCGCTGATGTAAATATAAAAKGTWKAGTTATTGCTTAATTAAGTCTTAGGTGTAAAGTTAATAAAATGTTCTGTAGCTAATAGAAAAGTTTTAAGAACAAAATAAATAATAAGTAATGGGAAGTT